>NC_088831.1:45207575-45272575 GCF_904066995.2 Poecilia reticulata
CACGCCGACGGCTCCGCCTGACATCTGAGGCTTTATGACATGATGCGACATGTTGGGGCCTTTTATTGTCCAGCTGTTGCTCATTTTGTCTGCTCACCCAGTGGACATGTCCCACAATGCACCGAGTAAATAACTCGCTGAGTAGTGATGCTCACTGACAGCAGCTTGGATTAAAAATTATACACAGATAAAGAGAAATTTTACTTTGGTACAATAAAATGTCAGCAAATGCTGATTTACAGTTGCTTTCTCCATATAGCAACAATATCTGACATGTTTATATTTTTGTTCAGGGTAGTTTGTGATTATTTATGCCTCTAATATGGATTTTTATTTTCATTTTCTCTGGGGGGGAAAAAGAAAAAACTACAAGTATCTAGTGACCAGCCTGGGCATGCTAGCTCTTAGCCTGTCTGGTGCTAGCATTAGGATATCAACTAGCATTAACTAGGCTAACACTAGCATTAGGTAGGCTATCTAGTGTTAGTATTAGCATGAGGTTATCCAAGGCTAACATTAGCCTTTCTAGTGCTAACATTAGCCTATCCAAGGATAATTCTAGCCTACCTTTGCTATTAGCGAGCTGAGGAAGAAGGCTATCCAGCATGCTAGTTGATGGCCTATCCAAAGCTAATGTTAGCGAGTACTCTCCCTGTCCTTAGCCTGTGGGTGTTGCTCAGTTAGCGGTGCTAGCCAGTCATTAAACGGATGAGTTTTTCTGTTCTGTTGCCGTCAGGAGGAGGAATCCAGGAATCCTGCCCAGTTTGGAGGATCTGCTCTTCTACACGGTCGCTGAAGGTCAAGAGAAGATTCCAGCTCACAAGTTCCTCACAGTGAGTTCCTCAATCAGAACTTCCTTCCTGTAGTTCCTGTTGCAGAGCTTTGTAACCGACCTTTGACCCTGTGAGCCAGGCGCTGAAGGCCACCGGGCTTCGCACCGGAGACCCCCGCCTGAAGGAGTGCATGGAGATGCTGAAGGAGACTCTGAAGAAGACTCCGGACGGCGTGACGCTGGACCGCCACCTGTTCAAGAAGTAAGGCCCGCCGGACTCACCGGAACCGCAGGTTGTTCCACTCAGACCCGGTTCCCGTGGAAACAGCAGAAATGAGGACTTTCTGGCTGCGCCTCTCCACTCTGCATCAGTTTTTACTCTCATCCAGTTTGTCAGACTTCAGAGTGGCTGAGCTGGTCGGCAAACTGCAGCTGCATGGCGCCGCCGCGCTGTCTCAGCATGCTGTCTGGTTCTGTTCATCAGGTGTGTCCAGAGCAACATTGTCCTGCTCACTCAGGCCTTCCGCAAGAAGTTCGTCATCCCCGACTTCCAGTCCTTCACCTCCCATATTGACCAGCTTTATGAGAAAGCCAAAAACCTCACTGGAGGGCAGGTGTGTCCCTACGGCCGTCAGGTTTTGGGGTGTTTTTGCTTTTTCATGTTTGTCATTTATTTCTGCATTCGGATTCATAATCGTCGGCCTGGTGTGGGTTTGCTGCTCTCTGCTGGGATTGAAACGGGAGAAATTTGCCCTTCAGACGTGTCAGAAGTATCAGAGAGCTGCTGCTTTCACACGGCGCTGCAGGACGTTCTGCTGCTGCAGCCCGAGACTCAAACCTGCTGACAAAAACATGGAAAATTCACACCTTGCATTCAGACGGAGCCAAAGTAGCAACGCCGCCCGAGGAAAAACTAAGTACACCCCTGATGCTGCCACAAGACGTCAGCAGAGATCACACCTCCATCACCAGGTCCCTCCGACCCTAGAGGAGGAGCTGGGCAAGGGTCAAAGGTCATCGCAAGACCACCTGAACTCCCCAGAGAGGAAGATGATTCCCAAGATAAAAATTAATAATTTAAAAAAATTAATTCAAAAATAAAAATAAATTTAGAAAGTTAAAAATATAATAGTTAAATGTTTTAAAATAATAAAAGTAAAATGTAAAAAATTAGAGATAAATAATGCACTTAATAAAAATAATGCAAGAAAGTAAAATATCAAAAATAATAAAAGCTGAAAAAATAAAACCAGTGAAGAAATTACAACAAAATTAAAGTTTTTTTCTTTGTTTTTGGTTTTTTTTTTTAAGTTAAAAATAATCTGCTTCCTAAAATAATGACCTGTCATTTTTTTTAAGGCAAAGAAGAAAACTTTTGGCAAAAAATGACAGGCTTTTATTTTATGAAGGTGATAAAAATTAAAGAATCTAAATTAAGAAAATGATAAAATATTTAAAAAAATAAAATTAAAACAAGAACTAGGCTGAGGTTAGCAGCTGCACTGGATGAAAGACGTCTGGGACAATGTCCTCTGGACAGAGGAGACCAGAGACGTTGGACCAAGATGAAGGAAACCAGACACAGCACATCAGCACTGTGGTGGACGAATGATGGCCTAGTCAAAGTCCAGACTTGTCCTGATTGAAAAGCTGTGGTGGAAACGTTGGAAACAGGACATTCCTGCTGAACAGGCTCATGGGGTGTACTTAGTTTTTCAGGTCAGCAGCTGGTTTTGGTCGTCTCTGGGCGGATTTGTCCGTTTCTCCTCCGCAGAAGCAGATTGGACGGGTTGTTGTTGTCGCTCCACTGAACCTCGGCGCTGAAAGGCGATGCCGTTCTTTCTCACTCCGGCCTCGCCTCTTTTTCCAGGTAGCAGATTACATTCCTCAGCTCGCCAAGTTCAGCTCGGACCTGTGGGCCGTCTCGCTCTGCACCGTCGATGGACAGAGGTGAGACATCCAGCACCAGCTCAATGTTTTCCACTGAAACGCCACATTTTGCCCGACAGCGAGGATCAACGGGAGTTTATGTCTCATTAGCATGAAACCAGCAACAACAAAATCCTCTACAAAATCTGCACCACATTGTTTTTTTTAATTGATAACGTGAAGTATCTAATGAGGTGTAGTACCAAGTTACACCACACGGCAGCGGTGCTACATCTTGCGCTGCTTTGAAGAAGCCGTAAAGAGTTTCCGTCTTAGTTTTAGGTTAATTACAGGTTGATGACGTCACTAACCTCATGGATATGATTTCCATCAAGCCGTTGTCTCATATTTTTTTGCTCTTGTACTAACTAGTCTAATGTAGGCTGCGTTTTCCGAGCGAAATAACAGTTCCTAGTTTGTTAGCGTTTTGCCGCTAGCATGCTAGATTAGCAGCTAGGTAGCTTAGCAGCAATTATTGTACCGGAACGATACTTGGTATAGAAGCACAAAATAAAGTATTTCAGTCAGAAATGAACATAATATGTGAGCAAAATATATTCATTGTTAAAAATTAAGCATTATATGCAAAATAACACTTAAGTCGCCTTTGTAGGACTTTGTAAAACATGTTTTATTAGTTTACTGTCCAAGAACAAATGTTTGTATGTTGTTTGTTCCTGGTCCAGTTCTAATATTTGCAGACTGTCCTCAGGACATCATGTCCTCACGTGGAGTCATTAGACTTCATGTCTAAAGGCGTTTATTTCTCTGAAATTGGTAAACTAGTACAGAAGATAACCGGCAGCAGTACTGATCAATGATTACTGGAGGTGTGTACCTGAAGCTGCTTTCTGATTGGCTCAGCGCCCACGCGCTGTGGAAAAACCACTCCATAAAGATAAAACTGTTTTGTTATGAAGTTGTGACCTGTTTTATTGGTCTATTTGAAGGATCCTGATTATTTAACCTACTGCTGCATGCTGACCTTTAATGAGCGGTTTGTTTTTTGCACAGGCACACGGTGGGCGACACTAAGGTCCCTTTCTGCCTGCAGTCCTGTGTGAAGCCTCTGAAGTACGCCGTGGCGGTCCATGACCACGGCACCGAGTACGTTCACAGCTTCATCGGGAAGGAGCCCAGCGGCCTGCGCTTCAACAAACTCTTCCTGAGCGACGACGGTGAGACTGTACCGGGTCAGAACCGGGTCTGCATCCCGCTGCTGCGTAAAGACGGGAATGTCGCCGTTTTCTCGCCTGACGTGGTTTAACTCCGCAGTAAACACTTCCTGTGTTGATTGGATGTCAGAAGCAGAAAGTAGAGCTTGAATTTCCAGATCCTGCAGCTCTGCTTGGTTTTCCAGGTGTTTTAACATCTGGTTAAGAGTAAAAATATAAGAATGATACAAAAATATAAAACTAAATTGACAATACAAATTACAAAAAAGCATTGCAAATAAAATATAATGGAAAAAATGAACATATGTAGTACTATATATAAGAATAATTGTAAAAATGTAAATCATAGTATATCTAAGAAACATTAGTGATGCAAATCAAAATAATAAAATGACACAAATAAAATATGTAATGCGAATTATGATGAAAATTTAAAATAAATAATATAGGATATAATTAAAAATAAATACATAATAAAGTGTATTAATTTAACCTGGCTCGTTTTGGCTTTTTAAACCTGTAGGAACCTTTTGCTTTTCGGGTTTCTGTTTTAAATGAATCCCTTCATTCCTTTGCTTTGTGCCACGTTGGGTGTGTTTGTTCTGCGCTTGTTGCTGATTTTCCTGTTGCGACGGCGGCTAACTGAGCTCCTGTTGTTTTGGCAGATAAGCCCCACAACCCCATGGTGAACGCCGGAGCCATCGTTTGCACGTCGCTCATTCAGGTAAAAGCAGAATCGATCTGTGCAGGGTGGGATCTCTGAGCTGCTACTCCAGATTAAAAATGATGATAAATAGCTGAAATGTTTGTTGCTGACTGTTCAGGTTTAAAACAACCCTGAGAAAATCTCCTGATTTAGCTGCTTTAGGTAGTTTGGATATTTCTGACTCTCAGCATTTCTCAGCCTTCCTGGCTATAAATAAAACCAACGACACTCAGATGCTCCTCTGGGCTTTTAGAGGCCTCAGCCGCTGTTGGCATCTGAAAATAACCAAAGTCTCTGCAGCAGATTGTTGGTGTCTCTGAAGGAGACACAAACCTGGAATAAATGCTGCATTAAAAAGACAAACATGGAGCTGCTAAATGCAACCAAACAGGACTTTAAATTCCTGAAATAATCTTGAGGTGAAGCAGGAGGCGTTTAAGCAGCTCCTCCTTTTCTTTCCCGGTCGGACAGGTACCAGTGATTTATGAGGCGCCAGGTTTTCCTGCTGCGCTGCACACCTGGCTGCTGGAAACGGTGACCTGGTTTCACTGACGAGATCAAATCCCGACTGAGGCTGCATCTCAGAACCAACTAATCAAACAAGTAGATTCTTCTGGGCATCTAGATGGTTCTTAGGTCAAACTCACTGCAACACCAATGATTGAATTGTGAAAACAAAATGAGCCCAGTCCTCCTATTAATACGATAATGCTAATAGCAGCATCGCTGTAAAGCAGCAGACTGCAGGCTAGCTAGCCAGACTCTTTGTATTGAATTTTGCACAGGAATTTCTGTATAAACTTCAATAATAATAACATACCTTCAATAATCAATAGTTCAGTTTATTTAAGCAGCAGATGGACTGTCTGTTTCTCTTTTGTTTTAAATCAAATAAATTGGATCATATCTTACGGCTTTACTGCTGCTGTGTTTGGTGTTTAGGCTTCTGAACAGTGGTGGGCACCGCTAACTGAGAAGCTAGCTGCGCTAACCTTAAAGAGCTAGTCATAAAAATGAGTTCCACTTAAGCTTCACCAATACAGTATTTAGTCAAAGCTAATGCTAAAGCTACACCAACACAGTATTTAGTCAAAGCTAATGCTAAAGCTACACAAACACAGTATTTAGCCAAAGCTAATGCTAAAGCTACACCAACACAGTATTTAGCCAAAGCTAATGCTAAAGCTACACCAACACAGTATTTAGCCAAAGCTAATGCTAAAGCTACACCAACACAGTATTTAGTCAAAGCTAATGCTAAAGCTACACCAACACAGTATTTAGTCAAAGCTAATGCTAAAGCTACACCAACACAGTATTTAGTCAAAGCTAATGCTAAAGCTACACAAACACAGTATTTAGCCAAAGCTAATGCTAAAGCTACACCAACACAGTATTTAGCCAAAGCTAATGCTAAAGCTACACCAACACAGTATTTAGTCAAAGCTAATGCTAAAGCTACACAAACACAGTATTTAGCCAAAGCTAATGCTAAAGCTACACCAACACAGTATTTAGCCAAAGCTAATGCTAAAGCTACACCAACACAGTATTTAGCCAAAGCTAATGCTAAAGCTACACCAACACAGTATTTAGCCAAAGCTAATGCTAAAGCTACACCAACACAGTATTTAGTCAAAGCTAATGCTAAAGCTACACCAACAAAGTATTTAACAGGAGCTAATGGCAGAGCATTAAAACACAACATAGCAAAAGCTAATGCTAAGGCGCTAATTTCTACAACCCTGAACACCAATTTAATTTTGACATTATAACAATAATGGCCTTAAATATTGTATTTTTCTGTATTTTATTTTTTCTTGCTTTAAATAAAATTATTGGTGAATAAAACCAGGAGACGAAACTGCAGCGCAAATGATCTTCATCCTCTTCAAAATAAGAGCATGATTAATGGTTAGATAACCTAAAATTAAACCTGATTCAACTAGATGTTTATGAAACAGCCAAGTAAATTTATTTTGAAAAAATAATGTGGGGGAAGCTAGGTGTTCTAAAATGCTAAAGCGCTAAGCTAAACATTAGCTCTGCCATTAGCATGTTGGCAGATGGGTGCCCAGCACTGCTTCTGAAGCATAAGCACTACAGCTGAATTGACCCTTGAACTTGTGCAGTCCCTGAACCGGCCCTTCCCCCACCTGTTTCTAAAAGTATTTCTGAATCTGCGGCCAAGTAAAACCAGCCAGTAATGTTTGATTAAAATGTTTGTTTGCTTTTGTTTCTAAGTTTTGAAGTGAAGCTGATGTTTAGCCTGTAGCTGGTTGGATTTGCGCCGGTGGGTGACGGCGGGGTCGCCGCCCGCCCGCCGCCTCGGCCCTCACTGTGTTACTTACTGCTGCTTCAAGGCTACATGTTGTTGTTTGTGTGTATGTTGCATATTTTCCAGACGTAGGAACAGTGGGAAATAATGACTGCTGCTGCAGGTCAAATGACGTTGGTAATTTTTTCTTCCTTTTCCATATCTATCCTCTGACCCCCCCCCACTCTCCCTCCTTTCTCTCTGTCCTCTCCTCCAATCAGCCGTTAGAGCCATGTAGTGCCTGTTAACACCTCCATCTGTGACGGCGTGCAGACAGCCGATCAGACTCTGATCAGATCAGTTCACTGAGTGCAGCTGCTCAGTTTTAACTCTTCACATGTGCATGTGTGCAGATTGTTGTTGCTGTGTTTTCCTGAGGCAGTGAGGGCCATTCCTCCCTCTTTCCATCCTCCTCCCCATCTGTTTGGGCTGATAACCTCTTCAGCGCATCCACACCTGCATTATCGTAACAAATAATGCAGAAACCCAGCTGTCACCTGCACACCATGCACACACACATCTACACACTATGCACAAACACATGCACACGCCTACACACACACACACCATGCATGCACACTCACCTACACACACACACACACACACACCTACACACCATGCACACACACATGCACACGCCTATACACCATGCGCACACACACACACCGTGCACACACACATGCACACCCCTACACACACACACACACACCATGCATGCACACACACCTACACACACACACGCGCACACACACACCTACACACCATGCACACACACATGCACACGCCTACACACACACACACACACACACCATGCATGCACACACACCTGCACACCAAACACACACCTACACACACACACCTACATACACACACACACACACCTACATACACACACACACCTGCACACCAAGCACACACCTACACACACACACCTACACTTACACACACCTACATACATACACACACACACTTACACACACCTACACTTACACACACCTACACACACACACACACCATGCAACACACACCTACACACACACCTACACCTACACACCATGCAACACACACCTACACACACACACACACACACCTACACACACACAGACCTACACACACACCTACACACACACACACACACAGACCTACACACACACCTATATACACACACACACCTACACACACACCTATATACACACACACACCTACACACCATGCATACACACACACACACCTACACACACACTGCCAATCTGGTTGTTCTAGATTAGCTAATCTACTAAAATCTCCTCCAGCTGCAGGCACTTTTCTCTCCTTAAATTCAGAAACCAATCATAATAATAATGTCACTTCATAGAGGCAAAGCTGCAGCGTTTAGGTTTTTATTTGTGATAAAATCATTTCTAATTCTGTAGCTTTAACCTGTCAGCAGTTAGCGTCCTCTGCTGCCCCCTGCTGGAGGACCTCCTCTCACTGTCTTCTTCTTCTGTTGTCTGCAGCAAACTGCCAGCAACGCAGAGAAATTTGACTATGTGAGTAATCGGATCCTAAATGTTTCCTGCATCCGGTCAGCAGCCAATCAGCAGCTCTGCTTCTCCTCCAGGTCATGACCTTTCTGAAGAAGATGGCAGGAAACGAGTATGTCGGGTTCAGCAACGCCACGTGAGTCTCTGCATTTAATCAACACACAATAATATTTATCATCAGCAGGGATGAAACTATTGAAAATGATGAGATTCCTAATCCCAGATTATCTGAGTGAAAGTCCTGGCTGGTTTCTAAAATATCTGCAGAGATAAATCACATCCGAGTTTATTTCATTTACAGGAATAAATTTGTCCTAAACGTCAAATTTACAGCCGTGCTTCTGAAAATTCAGCACAGCGTCACTCGAGTCTCAGAATGGAAATAAAATCGGTTTTTACCGGCGGCTTCTCTTATCGGACCGATGTTGATGAAAATCGTGTTTTATTTTTTTACCCAGCTGAGAAACTCGGCTTTGATTCCAACTAACGGAGATTTTAGTCATCAATTATTCTGATTAAGTGGATAAAAAAATTGGCATATTAAACTATGTTTTTTCTTTTTTTAGCAAATTGTCTATTTTTGAGTCTAAATACCAAGACTAATCAATTACTAATCAAGTTGATTATTTTGATTATTGTGAACTGATTGATCGTTTCTCTGGAGTTTTTGCTGTTTTTTCATTCATTTCTAGTCCAGAACCAGAATAATTCTAGGTTTAATGAATTTAGGTCAATTTGAACTTTGACCTGAGAATCACTGAGCTGTGAAAATACAGAAGATGTCGTTCCTGAAGTTTATTTCATGTAGTGGAGGACGAAGCATCGTCAGGATTCAGAGACATTTCAGTTGTTTAAAAATATAAGATTTTGACTTTAAAACGACTTGATTTCTTTTCTGTTTTTCATTTTAACATTTTAATGTTTTATATTTCTGCACTTTTACTTGCAGTTTTCCTGTTTTTTACAAGAATTTCTGCTCATTTAATTCTCATTTTTCTGTTTTAATTTTTTCATCGTCTTCCTGGTTCTGTCGTGTGATTGAACTGGTTTGTGTAAAGATGGCGGCTGCCTGCATGCTTCCTGCTGCATGCTGGGAGTGTTTTCTGGTAAACACTCCTGGCGGCAGCGCTAACAGACGCTAACAGACGCCTCCAGGCTTCCTGTAACGCGGCTCTCTGCTCTGACAGATTCCAGTCGGAGCGCGAGTCTGGAGACAGGAACTTCGCCATCGGATATTACCTGAAGGAGAAGAAGGTCGGACATCTGCTGATATCAGGAAGTTTCATTAAACTGTGGAAACACTGAAAATTTGTTGCAATTTATCCTTGTGGCGACGCAGCTCTGATGTACGCTTGGTGAACGTAATGGATCGTCTGATCGGCATAAAGGAACGTTTTACTTCTCAAAAGTAATTAGTTTAAATCAAAAATCAAACTGGTAGCTGGATACGTCCTCATTTCATGTTTAAAAACGATGTATCAGACAAAAAATGTCCAAATTCTATTTTAGAGGCTAAAATTAAGAAATAAATTTAATATTCACAAAATAACAAATTCAACACCTTACCAAATAAAACATTTGGAAAATAATGCATAGATTAAGAAACTAAAACAAGAAAATGGAATAAAGCTGGTTTATAAACAGGAGGTCTCACTTTGACAAAAACAAGTTTGTTCTTCGTTTATCAAAGTTTCTCACTGCGAGTCGAGGATCCAGAGCAAAACTTCATAACGTAGTAAAGTTACTCCTGGAAGGTTTTTTTTTATTGTCAAGTAAATGGAGAGTAAATTTCTACACCAACATTTTGTAACAGATTTCGCATCTGATGTCAACATCAGAACATTTTTCTAATATCTAAAATATCTACAGACTCAGATCGTCGTCTTCCTGTTTGCAAACAAACATCACAAAGTTTCATGAACAGTTTTAAAAGCTTAGTGTCCAGTTTAGGAACGTAATATTTCACTGAATCGTCTCTTTTTGTAAATAAAAACTGAGCCAAACATCAGCGGAAGGTTTCTTTATGAAGCTGTTTATGTTGAATATTTGATCCGTTTACATCTGAATTAGTTTCTCTGGTGGTAAACTGTCTAATATTTGTCTGCAGTGTTTCCCTGAAGGAACCGACATGACGTCTGTGCTGGACCTTTACTTCCAGGTGAGTTTTCTTCCGTTATTTCTCTCCTCCCTGAAGGTCAGACCAGTTTCTTCAGCTCATGTTTGCACCGTTTGTCCTCCATTTTGTTTGCTGACGGTTCTTCTCTGCGCCTCCAGCTGTGCGCCATCGAGGTGACCTGTGAGAGCGCCAGCGTCATGGCCGCCACGCTGGCCAACGGCGGCATCTGTCCCATCTCGGGCGAGCGCGTGCTGAGCCCGGAGGCGGTGAGGAACACGTTGAGCCTGATGCACTCCTGCGGGATGTACGACTTCTCGGGACAGTTCGCCTTCCATGTGAGGCCCGGCCCGGTCCGACCGATCCGCTCCAGGTGGTTTCGCTCCTCTAACCGCTCTGCTGACCCCCCGCCGCAGGTCGGACTGCCGTCCAAGTCCGGGGTGGCCGGAGGAATCCTGCTGGTCGTTCCCAACGTGATGGGAATCATGTGCTGGTCGCCTCCACTGGACAAACTGGGAAACTCGGTCCGAGGAATTCAGTTCTGCACGGTACGGACAGAACCGGCCTGCCGGTCCTCTTAACGCAGGACGTTTACTCTGATCAGGTTAGAGCAACTGAACCAGATGAGAAAGCTTAGCCCCGCCCCCGACACCGTCTGAAACGTTCCACCGAAAATGGGCGGGGCCAAGAGAGCGTGGGGGCGTGGCCAAGCGGAGGGCGGAGCAGAGGGGGTGTGGTCAGGACGACAGAACCACTAATGCTAACTTATACACGCTACGGCTACATTTAGCAACTTTTCAGACCTTAATGGCAACTGTCTTCAGAAATATCAACAAACATCTTTTATTTCTCAATGCAAAAAAACTAACTTTTTGTTTAACAACATATTTAGCTGCTTTTTGTCAAGAAAGCAACTAGCGATACGTTTAGTAACATTTCCAAAACATTGTTTTCATGTTGATGGCCCAGTCTGGACCAAACTTCAGCTGCTAGACTCACATCAGACTCTAGAAAACTCTGGTCTGCAGGCGAAGTTGATGATTTTACATGGTTCTGCTTCTTTGTTTTGCTTTAGTTTAGTCAGGCCAGATTTCCTACGTTAGACAAATGATTTGGACTGAAAGTCTGAAGAATCTTTTATGCGTATTGAATGGAAACTTTCCAGACGTCGATGGACTGCAGCTGTTTAATCAGTGATGGCGTCCCGGTTAACGGTTGGCGTCCTGCTGGAAGCTAAGCTAACGACTTCCTGTCGTTTCAGGATCTGGTTGAACTTTTCAACTTCCACAACTACGACAACCTGAGGCACTTCGCCAAGAAGCACGACCCGCGCAGAGAGGGAGGCGACCAGAGGGTAAGGACCCGCAGGACGCCACGCGGTACCGCCGCGTCGGCCGTCAGCTAGCGGTCGTCACGGCAACCCTTAGTGTCTGTCTCTGCAGTCCATCCCAAAGCAAACAACTCACTCTGGTCAGACGTTTCCATATTATCTCATCAAGAAGGGATCAGCAAAGGGCCACAACTATACATACAGGTTCAAATATATTCATACACCCTCTGTTGCCGGGTCAGATTTACTGGGCGGCGTTCCCTCTGACCCAGAGGAACGGCTTCACCTTTACAAGGAGCCGAAGATGGAGGAAACCAGACTTAATGTCAGGTTATTGTCAGAAGTCACATCCAGGTTCTTCATAAAGGATTTAAATAAACCTTTAAAGGTCAGAGGTCACAGAGTCAGGACTAGAAAACGGGGACCTCATGAAGTGGCTTCACATCCTGCATTTATTCCGGTAAGACCATCAGATCTGTTGGTCGTCTCCATAGCGATGGGTGCCATGTTTTTTAAAAAGCGTACGCCGTATTTTCCGGACTATAAGCTGCTACGTTTTTCCTAAGCTTTGAACATGCGGCTTATAGCCCAGTGCGGCTTATATGTGGATTTTTCTTCCACCACCAGGGGGCTCTTTAGCAGGAAGTGAATCATTGGAAGTCAAAATTGGAAATCAAAGAAGAACTCGCCCATTAAAACGGAATTAGGTTTTAATAGGGAATTAAAAATTAATTTGGATTATTTTGGCTTTCATGAGAGAACATGGGGATCTGTTTTCACATTTCCACCATGTTCATTCATTTACTATGTCAGCTTCAAACTAAATATTTAGTTTGGAGAGAATTTGCTTTGCTAAACATTTAGAGAGAGAAGAGGCCCTAAAACGTGTGTGTGTGTGTGTGTGTGTGTGTGTGTGTGTGTGTGTGTGTGTGTGTGTGTGTGTGTGGTGATGCGTTCATGGTGACCTCTGACCTCGGCTGTTGGTGTTGAAAGGGCAACGCAGCGCGGCGCCGCTGCCCTTTTGGCCACCGGAGCCGCGTGGCTATCCGAGCTGTTGATGATAAACTCCTCCAGGTGTTTTGTTGTTGCTGATCAAAGCGATCAGTAATGAGACTAATTGATTATCCGTGTCGATTGAAACAGCAGCACAACTTCGGACCGATGGATTACGAGAGCCTGCAGCAGGAGCTGGCTCTGAAAGCGCCGCTCTGGAAAAAAGTGTCTCCCACGGAGACGGACCAGGACAGCTCCACCACTGTAGTCTATAGGATGGACAAAGTCGCCGAGTGACCCCTGACCTCCACCGCCCGCTGCTCCCCATATTTATATTTTAAACCATGTAGACCATTATTTATTGTTTGTGAAGCGGTTGCTATGGGGACGAGCCGGGAAGCTCTTTTCACCGTGTCATTTGGTCCATATTTGCTCTGACCATCAGCTTCATCTCACTCCAGACTCTGCAGAACCGGCTGGGTTTTCTGGGTTCCTCTGTCAACAGGAGGCTCCGCCTCCAAGGGGCGGGGCAAATAAGCAAGCAGCCAATGAGGGTGGAGAACTGGTTTGTGTTCAGATATGCAGAAATATTTTAGATTTAGATGGTATTTGTACAACAATGCAAGTGTTACATGGTGATGCGGTCTGCATGGAGGCTCAGTTATTGCTGGAAAGAGTTTTAATTTCTGGAAACTGACAGTTTGGATGAAGATTTAGGAAAATAAGGCACTTATCTTGTTTAGAAAAGTTGGAAAATTGCTGGATTTTACAGAAAAGTCACATTTTAAAGCTATGAAATGTATTTAGTTACCATATTTAAGTAAATTATCCATAACCCTTTGAAGTATTAATGGTCAGCTGCTGTTAATTCTTTCCTCCTGCAGTAGATTCTGAACCTCCAGTCGATTTCTCTGCTTTTATTTTAATCAGTTTAAAGTCAAATGTAAATTTTCTCAGTTTTAATCATGAACATTTTATCGTGTGTAATTTCGATGCGTTGGACCCACAACCATGACTGCCCACGATTGTAGTGAGCAGAAATATTTTCAAAGAGCCTCCTGTTGTCTCTTTAAGCCAGCTGAGCAGCAGTGCACAGCCTCTTTTAACTGCTGGAAGAGTTTAGTTTTATTTGGAGTCGTTACTTTTACAAACTAACTCTGTAGAGGAACGAAAACATTTTTGCTGCTTGCACTGGATTTTATTTAGTGACATCAGAGTAAATTGGGCCAAATGCAGATAGATGCCCGCCACACTTTCCAGAAAGAAAACAATAATAATCTTGCAGTGTACGTTTCTAAGGTGCAGTTTATCAAAAATGTTCCGTTGTCATCAACCCTCAGTCAGTCGGTGCTGAGACTCTGGTGGCTCCGGGTTTTCCTTCCCGCTCCGGGTTTTCCTTCCCGCTCCAGGTTTTCCTTACCACTCCAGGTTTTCCTTCCCACTCCAGGTTTTCCTTCCCACTCCGGGTTTTCCTTCCCACTCCGGGTTTTCCTTCCCACTCCGGGTTTTCCTTCCCGCTCCAGGTTAACTCTACGTTTTTCTCGGCTGCTTTCCGAATCCGGCAGGTTTACAGAAAATCTGCATAAGTTTTGCTGCTTTAGAAATAATAACTGACAGAAACGAGGCTGTAAAGTTTCACAGGAAACTCTACGATAAAGTTCCGGTCCGGTCTGATCCGGTTTCTTTGATTTCCCTCCAGTCTTCCAGAGTTTCTCCAGGCCATGGTCTTCTTCATGCGGCCGCTTTGGGGTCGTAAACCGTTCACACAAAAGTCGCATTTAAACAGCAGCATGAACGACAACGCAGAAAAAAATCAGATTTTATTAAAAAATCGGAATTGAGAATCAAAACCTGTTTGAACGTAAAGATCCTCAGAAAGCTTGAAGGAAAGTCTGACTAAACCCGGTCTGGATGAAGAGTTTTGCACAATGCTGTACTCCTCTTCATTTCCCATGATCCTCCACGAGGGTCAGAGGTCAACTAAATGATCAGGAAGGAAAACGAGCTGAAATCTGTTCAGTGAATCACTAAATTATCAGTGGATCCGTTTCTTCTTCATGGCTGTTGGTGAGACGAATGCAGCAGCGTTTTATTCCAGGTTCTGGTTTCTGTCTCGGTTCTGGTTCTGGTTTCTGTCTCGGTTCTGGTTCTGGTCTCAGGCCTGCAGTGTGTTGTCAGTATTCCTGATCCGTTCAGATGCTCAGAGCAGCAGCTGTATTTTGCTTTCTGGCTTCTTTTGTTTGTGTTGGATGGAGACTTTGGCCGGTTGCTGTCGCCCCCTGCAGGAACCTGAAGGTGTTGCAGGTGAAAGGGCTTAATGGCGGCTGCAGCAGTTGGTGCTGGAGCCGTTCAACTGGTTTTAGGATGGAGTTGAGCTCAGACAGAGAGACGCTGCTGGAGCAAAAACTCTGATATGTGAAAATGTTTTTTACTTTGTTACGTTTCTACTGTTTTATTTCTGCTTTTATTTCTCTGTACATAAAGATTCAAAAGCCTCAGCGGCTTTAAGGCCCCTTGGAGACGATTTGAAGCTAAATCAGGCTACAGCATGATTTCACTGTAAATAGACAAAACTTTAACCAAAATGAAGCACAAAGTTAAATTGCAGAGTTGTAACTCGGTGTCATCGGCGTAGAAGAGAATTTTAATTCTCTTTAGGAAAGAAGAAACTGGTCTGAGGATGGATCCCTGAGGAACTCAGGGAATCATTGTTGACTCAGTTTTTTATTTATTTTAGAGGAATGAATTAAAACGCCGCTGACTTTCTGCTTTTCCACTCTGCATGACGCGCTCCATTAAATCCTTGGGGGTCATAAAGTTAAATTTGTAAGACTTTAAATCAGTTTGTTGTTCTGAAATCGACGTTTCCCTCCGACCTGCCGTGATCCATGAACCGTCTCGGTGTGTGAGCTTAACGCCGGCGGAGCTTTTGAATCTTTTGCTGATTGTTCTCATGACAATCATCCGTTTCTGTTTTCTGCTCATGTCATTCCGTTTCTGTGAATTCTCATCTTGCATGCTGAGTTTTGTACAGACTGTTAAATGTTTTTATTTTCTCCATTCTTATGTTGATTCTCGTGCTGAATCTTTTGTTTCTTTATTAAATGTTCGCTACAGATGCAACTTGGTTGAATAGAGATCATTTCTGCTACTGTCTGACTTGGAACTGTGAGGTTTCTGGACTCAAACCAAAGATTTTATGTTTAATTATGAAAATAAACTCCTTTCGGGTTTTAAATGTAGAAATGAAATCTTACATTTCCAAGTGTTTATGTTTGTGATTGTGTATAAAGTCTCCATGAATCCATGATCTGTCCTGTCAGCTGATTGGAGCAGACATGACGGTCTGTTGTTCATTTGATTTTTCTTGTTTTGCCATTTTTGTCTCATGTATGAAATAAAATAAAGCTCTTATCCATCAGCTTCCTGTTTTGTTCCACAACTCTAACTGAACCCACAGGGATAAATTGCAGTTTAGTTCCTACTGGGTGTTTGAAGATGTTGGTCATCATCCTGGGGGCGGAGCTTCGGGGATTACATCAGTAAGGGGTGCCACAGGGTATGCTACTGGGCCCATTTCTTTTTAGTTTATCGTTTATTAACCATCTGGGAGGAGTTCAGAGTAGAGCAGCTGGATGAACAGATGGTTGGATGGATGAACTGATTATTTACATTTAAAACAGTTTTTCTTAGTCCAAGGGTAAGTCTAATAACGATGATCCAAATATTTTCATTCTAGACAGAAAATGGAAATAATCTGAGAATTCAAAAATGGAAAACGTGGATTCCTTATTTCACTTTAGATTTATTAAAACTAGCTTTGGGGATCCTGACTCCATGGTTACGACAGCTGGGTTTTATAACGAGCTGCTAAACCAGTAGAAACTTCATAAACCAGTTTCAGGTTTCTCCTGGGAATCCAGAACGTCGTCATGACCATTTTAAATGTCTACGGTGAGATTTTACATCCTGTTCAGCAGTTTGACCCATTAAAGTGCGCGGAAAGTCAGATTTTTCCATATTCATACAGTATTTATGTTCATCCTGCAGATTAATCTCTACTGCTTTAATATCAAAGAAGGTTAAATTTAGAGGTGAACAAAACTGATCTCATTGGTTTTCATATTTACAAACAGTTTAATGTATTAATTTTGAGGCGGATCACCTCCATCAGTCCGTCTCCGCCATGTTGCAGCGGTTTGTCCTCCACCCGGAAGCCATCGGTTTGTGGGCCTGATGTCTGTGATTGTGTCCTCAGGTGAAGTCTGTCATCAACCTGCTGTTCGCTGCCTACACAGGAGACGTCTCCGCCCTGAGGAGGTGAGCATTTCTCCCGCTGAATCCAATATCAGGGTTTCACTCTCAGAAGCTCTGCACTGACGCAGCTTTACCGCCCCCTAGTGGCGACACAATGAGCATGTCTACTGTTTTAGATTTTACTGGTGGCCGATTTATGACTGCATGAATGATTTCCTTCATTTAGCCTGTATGAAGGGGCTAAAGTTTGATTTCCACGTTATTTATTAATTTGTATAAACTCAAATAACTAATCTGCAAGCTAAATATTTAGCTGTGGAAATTAACTTAAATATTTAGCTATCAAGCTAACTAGTTCGGAGCCATTGCTATGTAAACGTTGGGAGCTGTTAGCTCTGAGGTTTTAATCTAACTACGTTTAGCAAGCTAAATATTTAGTTTGGAGCCATTGATGCTCAGAGTTACTGACACTGAGGAGCTATTTAACTAAATATTAGTTCAAATTAGGTCAAAGTAGTTAAGCAAGGGGCTGCACAGTGGCGCAGTTGGTAGAGCTGTTGCCTTGCAGCAAGAAGGTTCTGGGTTCAATTCCCAGTCCCAGAGCTTGCATGTTCTCCCTGTGCATGTGTGGGTTTTCTCCAGGTACTCCAGCTTCCTGTGTGTGCTTGGTTGTGTGTCTCTGTGTTGCAAAGCGACAGACTGGTGACCTGTCCAGGTGACCCCACCCCTCACCCACAACATCAGCTGGAGAGGCAGCAGCACCTCCTGACCCCACCAAGGGACCAGGGTGTAAGGAAGATGGATGGATGGATGGATGGATTCTCTTATGTTGTTTGAGGTTCACTCCCGAAAAAGTGCGGTCAGAAGTTGAGTTCTCATTTTGCTAATTCAAGCACTTATTTAATCAGCGACAAAAGGTGGAACCGTCCCCAATGACATAAACGTGAACAATTCATCTTTAATTAAAGTACCAATAATAATAAATGTACATATATGTGAAGAAATTGCTGCCTACACGGCAATTAAGAAGAACGAAACAGAAAACAGGGAAATATTTCATAATTTAAAATAGAGGTGTGCCGATCGATCGGCCACCGATCACAATCGGGCCGATTTCCGTGAAAAAGTGCAGGATAGGTGATCGCCGAACATTGGCTCTTGTTGCCGATTCCGATCACCTGCATCTCATTTCTCAGCCTGCCTGTGCAGCTGGTCTCCTCTTTCCTTCACTCTGCAAACGCGCAGCAACAAATCCTAAGCGATGTGGAACTATAACTATGACGCACTGAGTGAATGGGGAAGTTTGCGTGTTGCGGCAAAAAATTGAAGCAGGTCAAAATGCATCAACACAACGAAGCTAATACGGCATAAAAACAATGCCATTCATGACGGAGTTTGGCTACATCGAGGCTCACTGCAGTAAAAAAGACATGGAGGATCAGATAGCAGGTAAAGCAGCACAGCTACAAACACTCACCTGGATTAGCATGACGGTCAGAAAGCTAAACAAAAACCCTCAAAATAATTTAAGTGTTGGAGCTGCGATGTAAGACGCTGGTTCTGCTCTCGCTGTTGAACCGCTGCTACGCTACAGGTAGTAATATTCCACAGACGGAGCGCCGCTTCTGCTCCACCTGGTAGTGACTCTCACACCGAACCTCTGCTTAAAGCTGCAGCATCTAAAATACATTTTACATACGTATTAAAACTTTCGCTGTCCTAACATGAGGCAGATAATCTCTAAAAAATAATCGATCTCCTCCCTGCTCTGCATAATTACTCCGCTCAGTCAGAAACAGCCACTCAGAACTAGCAGTAATCAGCTAGCCGCCATGCTAACAGGAAGTTTTCATTCAGTAACTCTGGATTGTTTATTGTAATGGATCCTGTATTTGCCTTTGTTACGTCCACCAAGGGCACAACATATTTCAGGACACGAGACAAACAGATGAGGGTTTAACAAAATATTTTATTCTTATTCTCTTCACGTTGGTTTTCTTACTTCAGCTTCTTCTGATTTTCTGTGAAGAGAATGGAGTTAAAGACCCTCAGATCCCGCGTCCCAAAAGATAAAGAAAAACAAAACCGCAAAAGTATTAACAGAAAGTTGGACCTGGTGAGCCGATCAAACAGAACAAAACGGTACAGCAGAGGGCCGACCCGGCACAGGGCCGTCGAAGCCCCTACTAGCACCGGACTAAAAAAAAGAATCTAAGGCAAAAGAAAGAGCGAAAACAGGACAACCGGTCCCACCAGGCCAAAATCACAAGAAAAGCAAACAAAGGCCAACAGAAAAACCGCATGGCAGGCTGGAGAGTCAGCTGCGGCCCACAGCGACTGGACGTGCGCGCACCGCGCCGGTGGAGCGAGAGGAAAGGAGGAGCTCAGGCAGGAAGATGGCGGGACTCCTCAACATGCCGAAAGCCAGCCTATTTATAGGCGGACCAACAGCGACACAGATTAACGTAATTAAATGACCACAAAGGAATTATCCAAACTCCAAAATAGATTAACAGAAGGTCATTCAACTAAAGTCTATAAGAAAACAAGGAAAAGAAATAGACAAAAAATCATAATGTGCCCGAAGTACATAACACCTTTGAATGTTAAGTTTTATACTTGAATTTTTTTGTCAATGTTGAGAGGTTTTATTTTGGCTCTTTGCATAATTTAGCCTCTTCAGAGCCTCCATATGTCATCAGTCTGTTAAAGATAGTTTTATTGATAGCAGGACAATTTGCACAATGCCTGTTTTGTTTAGTTTTCTTCTTGGAAAAAGTTATTAAAAACAAGTTTTTGTCTAAATTAAGGTGAATTCATGGCTCCTTTTTCCACATAATGTAACCGGTAGTGCTTATGATTAAAAAAAATAATAATGTGATTGGTATCGGTATCGGCAGAAAAAACCTGATCGACACATCTCTAGTTTAAAATATAAGTGAGCAAAAGAGCCACTTCTGGTGGCCTGTGTCTAAAACGGCCTGCAGGTCTGAAGCTTTTAGTTAGAAAGTTTTCTATCATTTTGCAGCTTGATAGGAAACCAAATCATTACATATCAATATCCATCAATATCCATCCAAGATAGATAGATAGATAGATAGATAGACTTACATACCTATATATATATTTATATCAATCAAAATCAATCAATCAATCAAATGTTATTTGTATAGCACATTTCAGCAGCAAGGCATTTCAAAGTGTTTTACATCATTAAGATAAAAACAGAAATTAACAGTGAGAAAGAGAAAGAGATTAAAAAAACAAAACATTAAAACCCCTTTAGGACTTCAGTTAAACGCTGTTTAACTGGGACTCTAACCCTCAGGGACTTTAGTCAAAAACACAGTTTGACAAGGACTCCAACCTCTAGGTTTGTAGTTGAAACTCCGTCAACTGGGACTCTAAACCCCGTAGAACTTTAGTTAAACGTCGTTTAACTGGGACGTTTTCCGGGGTCTTTACATCATTAAAACGTCGAAAAGATTAAAAACATTAAAGACATAAAAACATGGAAGACATCAAAACCTGCACTCTAACCCTAATTTAGCCATAAGCAACTCTAAACAGGTGGGTTTTAAGTTGAGATTTAAAAGCACCTAGTGTTTCAGCTGTTTTACAGTTTTCTGGAAGTTTGGTCCAGATCTGTGGTGCATAGAAACTGAATGCTGCTTCTCCTCGTCTGGTTCTGGTTCTGGATGCAGAGCAGAACCAGAACCTGAGGGGTCCAGACGGTTGGTACAGTAATAACAGATCTTTAGGTTATTATGGTTCCAAACCGTTCAGTGATTTATAAACTAACATCAGGATTTTAAAGTCTCTGAGCTACAGGGAGCCAGAGGAGGGACTTTAAACCTGGAGTTATGTCTCCATCTTCCTGGTTTTAGTCAGAACAGCAGCAGCAGCTCCTGGATCGGCTGCAGCAGCTCCTGGATCGGCTGCAGCAGCTTCTGGATCGGCTGCAGCAGCTGCTGGATCGGCTGCAGCAGCTGCTGGATCAGCTGCAGCAGCTGCTGGATCGGCTGCAGCAGCTCCTGTATCGGCTGAAGCAGCTCCTGTATCGGCTGCAGCAGCTCCTGGATCAGCTGCAGCAGCTTCTGGGTCGGCTGCAGCAGCTTCTGGATCGGCTGAAGCAGCTTCTATATCGGCTGCAGCAGCTCCTGGATCGGCTGCAGCAGCTCCTGGATCAGCTGCAGCAGCTGCTGGATCGGCTGCAGCAGCTCCTGGATCAGCTGCAGCAGCTCCTGGATCAGCTGCAGCAGCTCCTGGATCGGCTGCAGCAGCTCCTGGGTCGGCTGCAGCAGCTTCTGGGTCGGCTGCAGCAGCTTCTGGATCAGCTGCAGCAGCCAGCAGCTTCTGGATCGGCTGCAGCAGCTCCTGGATCGGCTGCAGCAGCTCCTGGATCGGCTGCAGCAGCTCCTGGATCGGCTGCAGCAGCTCCTGGATCGGCTGCAGCAGCTTCTGGATCGGCTGCAGCAGCTTCTGGGTCGGCTGCAGCAGCTTCTGGGTCGGCTGCAGCAGCTTCTGGATCAGCTGCAGCAGCCAGCAGCTTCTGTATCGGCTGCAGCAGCTCCTGGATCGGCTGCAGCAGCTCCTGGATCGGCTGCAGCAGCTTCTGGATCGGCTGCAGCAGCTTCTGGGTCGGCTGCAGCAGCTTCTGGGTCGGCTGCAGCAGCTTCTGGATCAGCTGCAGCAGCCAGCAGCTCCTGGATCGGCTGCAGCAGCTCCTGGATCGGCTGCAGCAGCTCCTGGATCGGCTGCAGCAGCTCCTGGATCGGCTGCAGCAGCTCCTGGATCAGCTGCAGCTGTTTGATTGATTTATCAGTCAGACCTGATGAGACGCTGCTGCAGGAATCAATGCGGCTAAAGATAAACATGGATGAGTTTCTCTAGATCTGAGACATCAGTCCTCTAATCCTGGAGATGTTCTTCAGGTGACAGAAGGCCGACTTTGTGACTGTCTTAATGTGGCTCTGAAGGTTCAGGTCAGAGGTCATCACTACTCCCAGGTTTCGGGCTGATCGCTGGTTTTCAGTTGTAATAACTGAAGCTGTGCATTGATTCTGGTTCGCTCCTCTTTAGGTCCAAAGATAATAACTTCAGTTTTGTTTCTGTTCAGCTGGAGAAAGTTTTGGCACATCCACACATTGATCTGTTCTAAGCATCTATTCAGTGATTGGATGGGGTCAAAGGTCACCTGGTGACATCGTGATGTAGAGCTGTGTATCATCCGCATAATTGTGGTAGCTAATCCTATGTCCTGGTATAACCTTAGCCAGTGGGAGAATATAAATATTGAAAAGAAGGGGTCCTAGGATTGAACCATGGGGTTCCCCACATGTGACCTTTGACCTCTCTGATGAGAAGTTTCCGATTGAAACAAAGAAATCCCTGTTCTTTATGTAAGATTCAAAGCAGTTGAGCTCTGGACCGGAGAGTCCGACCCAACTCTCCAGTCGATTCAGTAAAATATCCTGATCAACACTGAGGTCCAACAGAACCAGCACTGTGGTTCTCCCACAGTCTGTATCTATGTAGATGTCATTGAACACTTTGACTAGGCCGTCTCCGTGCTGTGGTGAGCACGAAAACCAGACTGGAAGGAGTCAAAGCAGTTTGTTATTGTTAGGAAGTTATTTAATTGTTTAAAAACTGCTTTTTCAACAATTTTGCTGATGAATGGGAGGTCAGAGGTCGGCCTGTAATTCTGCAGTAGTGATTTGTCCAGATTGTTCTTTTATATCAGTGGTTTGATAACTGCTGTTTTCAAAGCCTGGGGGAAAAAAACACCTGAAGAGAGCGATGAGTTACTATCTGGATCAGATCAGTAGCAACGACAGGCAGGACTTTCTTAAAGAAATGTGTGGGTAGGACATCCAGACAGCAGGAACTGGAGCTTAATTGACTTATAATTTCTTCTAGGGTTTTATAATTTAGTAGTTGAAATTGGGTCATTTTTCCTGCATCTGTTTTGTTTGAGCCCAGCATTAGTACCGTCTTTGGAGTGGATGTGCAGATTAATCCTCTGATCTTTTGAATTTTCTCTAAAAAGAAACTTGAAAACTTGTTGCAGGCGGCAATAGATTGAAGTTCAGGTGGTAACGTCATAGGAGGGTTTGTGAGCCTGTCAACAGTAGCAAATAAAGCTCGAACTTTGTGTTTTTGTTTGACATCTGCAAAGAAAGCCTCTCTGGCATGTTTTAGTGTTGTGTGATAGTTACGTAGTCTTTCCTTGTAGATGTCATAATAAACGTGCAGTTGACCTTTACGCCATCTCCGTTCGGCCCTACGGCAGAGCTGTTTTGCAGATTGAACTACTTGTGCATTTCTCCATGGAGATTTCTTCCTACCAGTCACAACCTTCACCTTAGTGGGGGCAATGTAATCAATGAGATCTGAAAGTTTGCACTGAAAATCATCCACCAACTTATCTACGTCACTATAACTTAAGAGTGAGGAAGAAGAGCAGATTTGATTAAATGTTTCTGCTGTGTTTTCTGTGAAAGTACGTTTTGTGATAGTAGCTGTTTGTCCAAGTGGGTTAACGGATAAAGAACTTTAAAAAAAAACAGCAAAATGATCCGACAGGCGACATCAGTTACAGAGACATTGGAAATATTCACACCAGTGACTGATAACCAGGTCCAGTGTGTGTCCCTGAGTGTGTGTTGCTTGGTTGACATGTTGTGTTAAACCAAAACTCTCTAATATATTAAACAGCTTTTTAGCCCCTCAGTCTTCAGGTTGTCAACATGAATGTTGAAATCACCAACAATTATCAAACAATCGTAATCAATACATATGAGAGATAGAAGCTCATTCAAGTCCACAAAGAAATTTTCCACATATGTTGGTGTTTTGTATAGAGTTAGTGTCAAAGTTTGTTTGTGGCGTTTTACCTCGATTCCAAGATATTCAAAAGACATAAAATTACCCAAAGAGATTTTACTACCGTTTATGGTATTCTTGAATACTGAAGCCACGCCTCCTCCTTTTTTGTGTTTTCTATTTTCACTTAAAAAATAGTACATAGGAGGCGTTGATTCAATTAGTACGATTGCTTCATTATTGTCATTCAGCCATGTTTCTGTCAGAAATAAAACATCAATATTATGCTCAGTGATGAAATCATTAATTAATAGAGCTTTAGCACAGAGAGATCTGGTATTTAAAAGAGCCAGTTTAAGTGACTCGGAGGCTGAAAGCTCCTCAGTCTGAGGTTCCTTTAGATAGGGGATCAGTCTGAGGTTTGAATTAAGACCACTGTTTTTTGTATTTCTGTTCTTTGTAGCTGTTCTTGTAGTGATCCGGACAGGTATTGTCCTGCTACACAATGTTGAGGGGCCAAACACATTCTGGAGGAAGACGGGTGTAAAGATAATATCTGGACCCCGGTCTCAGACCTCAGAAATGCGGAGTGCTGGATCCTCAGGGAGGTCAGAGGCAGGTGGCTTAGATGAAGTGAGAGTCGTGCCGAGGCGAACCTGTTGATCCATACTATCCAGCTGGGAGGAGAAAGAGTCCGTCCGTCTTTCTCTCTGACCTGAATTCTCCACCGGCATTTTCAGGCGGCTCAGGTGAAGCCCGACTCTCTTTAGTGGTTCACTTTCTGAGAAACTCTGATCTTGTGAGTGAATGTAGGAGCAGAGAGGGAGGGGGGAAAGATGTGGGATGGGGGAAGGAGGAGGGGAACCAGTCATTCTGTCCCCAGTCGATGTTTTATCACTTTGTTTTGGGACACTTTGCTCCTGATAAGCGGAGGGCTCCATCCTAGTCAGACATTCTTGAGCCTGTTCTTCTGAAGCGATGGTCACATTGTTGTTCTTGTTGATAAAATGAAAAATGTTTGCAGTGAGCAGCCTTATTCCACGTTTGTTAAGATTGCATCCGCCTCTTCCAAAGAGGTGAAAGCGCTGCCAGTAGATCCAGAGGTTATCGATGAAGGTCACTGAGCTGGCAGAGCAGGTTTTAATCAGCCATTTGTTTATCATAAGCAGCCTGGAATGTTTTTCAGAGTTGTTTCATATCCACAGGTAGCGTTGATCTCAAAGTTCACCTCCAGCCATTGAATCTTTGTTTCTAAAAACTGAAGTTGTTGTAGAATACTGCTAATGTCCTTGGGGTCGGACGGGGGCATTTTGCCCTAGTTCAACTTGGAGGTGAAGAAAAGTGAGGTAAAAATAAAAGTGAGAAAATCTCCCGGTCTTTAGGTTTGAAGTAATCCAGTTATGATGACGATGTGAATTCACAAGCAAAGTTATCAGTAAGGACGGGAGAGAGCAGGATGAGCTGCTCCTCCTTCAGCTGCCAGAGGGTCCTATAGAGAGAAACACACACACATATATATATATATATATATATATATATATATATATATATATATATATATATATATATATATATAAAATTCCCTTCTCACCCTCCGCGAGTGGTTTCTTTCATCCTCTGAGCTCGGGTCCTCTACCAGAGGCCTGGGAGCTTCAGGTTCTCCTTCAGTATCTTGGCTGTGCCTAGAACTGCACATTTCTGGACTGAGATGTCTGATGTTGTTCCTGGGATCTGTTTGAGCCACTGCTCCAGTTTGGGGGTGACTGCCCCGAGGGCCCCGATGACCACAGGCACCACTGTGGCCTTCACCTTCCAGGTCTTTTCCAGTTCCTCCCTGAGGTCCTGCTATTTCTCCAGTTTCTCCTGATGTTGTAGTCACTTGGTATTGCTACATCCACCACAACGGCTTTCCTCTGTTCTTTATCCACCACCACAATGTCCGGTTGGTTCGCCGTCTGGATCTGGAAGTCCCACAGGATCTTAGCTCGGTCATTCTCCACCACTTTTGGGGGTGTTCCCCACTTTGATCTCGGGGCTTCCAGTCCATATTCTGCACAGATGTTCCTGTACACTATGCCCGCCACTTGGTTATGTCGTTCCATGTACGCTTTCCCTGCCAGCATCTTGCACCCTGCTATTATGTGCTGGACTGTCTCAGGGGCCTCCTTGCACAACCTACACCTTGGGTCTTGTCTGGTGTGGTAGATATGAGCCTCTCTGGTGTTTAGGGCCTGTTCCTGGGCGGCCAGGATGAGAGCCTCTGTGCTGTCCTTGAGTCCAGCTTTCTCCAGCCATTGGTAGGTTTTCCTGACATCAGCCACTTCAGTTATTTGTCGGTGGTACATCCCATGTAGGGGCTTGTCCTCCCATGATGGTACTTCCAGCACCTTGTCTTCTGTTCCCCATTGCCTGAGACATTCGCTGAGCACATCGTCCGTTGAGGCTTTGTCCTTGATGTATTTATGGATCTTGGATGTTTCATCCTGGACAGTGGCTCTCACACTCACTAGTCCTCTGCCTCCTTCCTTACGGCTCGTGTACAGTCTCAGGGTGCTGGATTTGGGGTGGAACCCTCCATGCATGGTTAGTAGCTTCCTAGTCTTAACATCCGTGGCCTTCATCTCTTCCATTGGCCAGCTAATTATTCCGGCAGGGTATCTGATTACTGGTAAGGCATAGCTGTTTATTGCACGGATCTTGTTCTTGCCATTGAGCTGGCTTCTCAGGACTTGCCTTATTCGTTGTAGGTATTTGGCTGTGGCTCCTTTCCTTGTGACCTCATCGAGGTTGCCATTTGCTTGTGGTATTCCCAGGTACTTGTAGCTGTGCTCTATGTCTGCTATTGTTCCTTCTGGGAGTGAGACCCCTTCTGTGTGGGTGACCTTCCCTCTATATATATATATATATAGAGAGAGAGAGAGAGAGAGGTATACGTTTATAGATTGACATCAATATATAGATATACATATCTATATATAGATTTATATATATTTATAGAGAGAAGCAGAGATAAGTATATATATATATATATATATATATATATATATATATATATATATATATATATATATATATAGAGAGAGAGAGAGAGAGAGGTATACGTTTATAGATTGACATCAATATATAGATATACATATCTATATATAGATTTATATATATTTATAGAGAGAAGCAGAGATAAGTATATATATATATATATATATATATATATATATATATATATATATATATATATATATATATATATATATATATATATATATATATATATATAGAGAGAGAGAGAGAGAGAGAGAGAGAGAGAGGTATACGTTTATAGATTGACATCAATATATAGATATACATATCTATATATAGATTTATATATATTTATAGAGAGAAGCAGAGATAAGTATATATATATATATATATATATATATATATATAGAGAGAGAGAGAGAGAGAGAGAGAGGTATACGTTTATAGATTGACATCAATATATAGATATATATATCTATATATAGATATATATATATTTATAGAGAGAAGCAGAGATAAGTATATATATATATATATATATATATATATATATATATATATATATATATATATATATATATATATATATATATATAGAGAGAGAGAGAGAGAGAGAGAGGTATACGTTTATAGATTGACATCAATATATAGATATACATATCTATATATAGATTTATATATATTTATAGAGAGAAGCAGAGATAAGTATATATATATATATATATATATATATATATATATATAGAGAGAGAGAGAGAGAGAGAGAGGTATACGTTTATAGATTGACATCAATATATAGATATATATATATATATATATATTTATATATATATATAGAGAGAAGCAGAGATAAGTATATATATATATATATATATATATATATATATATATATAGAGAGAGAGAGAGAGAGAGAGAGGTATACGTTTATAGATTGACATCAATATATAGATATACATATCTATATATAGATTTATATATATTTATAGAGAGAAGCAGATATATATACACATTTACATATATATATGTATTTATATACATATATATATGTTTTTTGTTGTTTTCGGTTGTTTATTCAATGCCACATGACTGTTTTTATTTTAATGATGTAAAAAATCTTGAAATGTCTTGCTGCTGAAATGTGCTATACAAATAAAATTTGATTGATTGATTGATTGATTGATTGATTGATTGATTGATTGATTGATTGATTGATTGATTGATTGATTGATTGATTGATTGATTGATTGATTGATTGATTGATTGATTGATTGATTGATTGATTGATTGATTGATTGATTGATTGATTGATTGATTCCCCAGAAAGACAGTTTTCTAAATCTTTCCCAGTTTGTATCGGTTCAGACTCTAAAATTCTCTCTTTGTTCCACGTTGTTTTCATTTTCTTTCTCTAAATCTCCCTCTAATTAATTAATGTGGTTTTCTGTTTTGAATTAGAATGAAACATCTCACAATGGATGAAGATGACTACTGATGTGGTTGAACGTGGGGGAAGCCGGAGTCCCCGGAGTGAACCCACACCTGCACGGCGAGACATGTCCCACCGTGCAGTCCTGTCTTTTCAATATTAAAATGTCCAATTAAAAATCACAGTAGCTTTTTGTCACATTACCGCCAATCACCACAACACACGTGGCCCCGCCCCCTTTTAAATCTACTTTAGACATCAGTTGATGTCTAAGCTGGATGGACTTTGCATCTGTTTCTGAACAGGCGTAGAGGAGGTGGAGTCAGAGCCTTTTTGATTCGCTTCCACAGCGATTTCTTTTTCTTGGGGTTCTCTTCTCCTTCAGAAATATTCTTCTCCTCAGCTGATTCACCAGCTGCTTGCGGCTCTAATTCCTGAGGTGGTGTTTGGACTTTATCTTTGTTCAATGTTACATTTGTTTGTGGAAGCGATGTTGTCTGATCTTCCATTGGACCACACTCCTCCTCCTCCTCAATCGGGTTTACAGAAGTTTCCGGTTCAGTATTTTCTTCAGCGACCTGCTGTTCTTTAGAGATTTCTGTTTCTATTGTAAGAATCTCAGTTTCAACCAAGGCTGTTTGATCCTCAGTTGTTTCTACAGTAGAAACTTCTTTCTCTATGTTCGCTCCAGAAATGTTTTCCATATATATATATATATATAGATGCCTCTTTCGTTTCTCAGATGCCTTTCTCGTTGCTGCCTTTCTCTCGATCGTACGATTAGATTCCTCTGAACAGCTTTTCTCGTCCTGATGGTCTCCATTCTGTTGTGCCATGGAGACCGTTTCTTCATCTATCACCTGCAGAATTTCACCGATGGCTGTTTCACTTGTGAGAATCTCGTTTTCGATGATCTCTCTTTGGTCTCCAACCATTTCCGGTACTGAAATGTCTCTTTCAGTGTCACCAGAAATGTTATCATTGACAGCTTTCAGCTCAGATGCTTCTCTCCTTGCTGCCTTTCTGATCCTGCGTTTAGATTTCTTTGAAAGTTTTTTCTCATCCTGTTTTTCTCCATTTTGCTGTGTCATGGAGACCGTTTGTTCATCTATCACCTGCTGTACTTGACCGATGGCAGATTCACTTGTGAGAATCTCGTTTTCGATACTCTCTGCCTGGTCTCCAACTATTTTCAGCACTGAAACTTCTTTTTCAGTGTTTTCCTTACAGAGGCTCTCTAGGTCAGATGCCTCTCTAGTTGCTGCCTTTCTCTTCATCTTACGATTCGATTTCTTTGAACGTTTTTTCTCAGCCTGATGGTCTCCATTCTGTTGTGCTATGACCGTTTCTTCTTCTATCACCTGCTTTACTTCAATGATGGTTGTTTTATTGGTGTGAATTTTATTGTCGGTGCTCTCTGTCTGCTCTCCAACTATTTCCGGTACTGAAATTGCTTTTTCAATTTTGTCACCAGAAATGTTTTCCTCACAGAGGCTCTCCAGTTCTCCCGTCACCGGTTCTGATATAAAACTAACAATTTCTTCTTTGCAAATCTCCGTTTTAAGGGAATCCTCCTGATCACCTTCTTCAGCCAGAGAAGAGTCCTGATCGATAACGTTTTTAGTGCTGGACTTAGAGAACTCTTCCTTGTCTGGTGTCTCGTTCAGTACAGAGATCGATTCCTGTTCGGTAACTGTAGAGGAATCGTCTTCCGTTTCAATACTTTCACCTGAAGTTATTAGTTCAGTGGCGGCCTGTTTCTCCAACCAAATGTGAAAGGGAATCATTTTCGTCTTGTTGCGCCTAGTCTTTGATCGTTTTTCCGCTTTTTGGTCGACTTTCTTTGGTGTTTCTATGACTGATTTCTCTTCGGTCACCGACTCTGATGTAAAACTAACAATTTCCTCTTTGCAAATCTCCGGCTTAAGGGAATCCTCCTGATCACCTTCTTCAGGGAGAGAAGAGTCCTGATCGATAACGTTTCCAGTGCTGGACTTAGAGAACTCTTCCTTCTCTGGTGTCTCTGGTGTCTCTGAGATCAATTCCTGTTCGGTAACTGTAGAGGAATCGTCTTCTGTTTCAATACTTTCACCTGAAGTTCTTAGTTCAGTGGCGGCCTGTTTCTCCAACCAAATGTGAAAGGGAATCATTTTCGTCTTGTTGCGCTTAGTCTTTGAACGTTTTTCCCCTTTCTGGTCGACTTTCTTTGGTGTTTCTGTGACGGATTTCTCTTCGGTCACCGACTCTGATGTAAAACTAACGTGTTCCTCTTTGCAAATCTCCGTCTTAAGGGAATCCTCCTGATCACCTTCTTCAGCCAGAGAAGAGTCCTGATCGATAACGTTTTCAGTGCTGGAGTTAGAGAACTCTTCCTTGTCTGGTGTCTCTGGTGTCTCTGGTGTCTCGGAGATCGATTCCTGTTCGGTAACTGTAGAGGAATCGTCTTCTGTTCCAATACTTTCACCTGAAGTTCTTAGTTCAGTGGCGGCCTGTTTCTCCAACCAAATGTGAAAGGGAATCATTTTCGTCTTGTTACGCTTAGTCTTTGACCGTTTTTCCCCTTTTTGGTCGACTTTCTTTGGTGTTTCTGTGACGGATTTCTCTTCGGTCACCGACTCTGATGTAAAACTAACAAGTTCCTCTTTGCTGACCGGCTCTGTTGCAGGAATCACAGTGTGGGTCTCAATAGTCTGAGCAAAAAAACTGACATCTATGCTAGGTTCAGACTTTGGGAGCATTTTCCACAATGACTTTTTGTCGCTTCTGGGCAAACCTTCCTGGTGACTTAGATTTTCAGACAGTGAACCGTTGATGTCACTGTTTTCACAAAAAAATGCAAGATCTATGCAGGCATCAGTCTCAGGGAAAGTTTTCCACAATAGCGGTGTCTTCTTATTGTGCCTAGTCTTTGATCGTTTTTCCGCTTTTTGGTCGACTTTCTTTGGTGTTTCTGTGACTGATTTCTCTTCGGTCACCGACTCTGATATAAAACTAACAATTTCCTCTTTGCAAATCTCCGGCTTAAGGGAATCCTCCTGATCACCTTCTTCAGCCAGAGAAGAGTCCTGATTGATAACTTTTTCAGTGTTGGACTTAGAGAACTCTTCCTTCTCTGGTGTCTCTGGTGTCTCGGAGATCGATTCCTGTTCGGTAACTGTAGAGGAATCGTCTTCTGTTTCAATACTTTCACCTGAAGTTCTTAGTTCAGTGGCGGCCTGTTTCTCCAACCAAATGTGAAAGGGAATCATTTTCGTCTTGTTGCGCTTAGTCTTTGAACGTTTTTCCCCTTTCTGGTCGACTTTCTTTGGTGTTTCTGTGACGGATTTCTCTTCGGTCACCGACTCTGATGTAAAACTAACATGTTCCTCTTTGCAAATCTCCGTCTTAAGGGAATCCTCCTGATCACCTTCTTCAGCCAGAGAAGAGTCCTGATCGATAACGTTTTTAGTGCTGGAGTTAGAGAACTCTTCCTTGTCTGGTGTCTCTGGTGTCTCTGGTGTCTCGGAGATTGATTCCTGTTCGGTAACTGTAGAGGAATCGTCTTCTGTTCCAATACTTTCACCTGAAGTTCTTAGTTCAGTGGCGGCCTGTTTCTCCAACCAAATGTGAAAGGGAATCATTTTCGTCTTATTGCGCCTAGTCTTTGATCGTTTTTCCCCTTTTTGGTCGACTTTCTTTGGTGTTTCTGTGACGGATTTCTCTTCGGTCACCGACTCTGATGTAAAACTAACAAGTTCCTCTTTGCTGACCGGCTCTGTTGCAGGAATCACAGTGTGGGTCTCAATAGTCTGAGCAAAAAAACTGACATCTATGCTAGGTTCAGACTTTGGGAGCATTTTCCACAATGACTTTTTGTCGCTTCTGGGCAAACCTTCCTGGTGACTTAGATTTTCAGACAGTGAACCGTTGATGTCACTGTTTTCACAAAAAAATGCAAGATCTATGCAGGCATCAGTCTCAGGGAAAGTTTTCCACAATAGCGGTGTCTTCTTATTGCGCCTAGTCTTTGACCGTTTTTCACCTTTCTGGTCGACTTTCTTTGGTGTTTCTGTGACGGATTTCTCTTCGGTCACCGACTCTGATGTAAAACTAACATGTTCCTCTTTGCAAATCTCCGTTTTAAGGGAATCCTCCTGAACACCTTCTTCAGGGAGAGAAGAGTCCTGATCGATAACGTTTTCAGTGCTGGACTTAGAGGACTCTTCCTTCTCTGGTGTCTCTGGTGTCTCGGAGATCGATTCCTGTTCGGTAACTGTAGAGGAATCGTCTTCTGTTCCAATACTTTCACCTGAAGTTCTTAGTTCAGTGGCGGCCTGTTTCTCCAACCAAATGTGAAAGGGAATCATTTTCGTCTTGTTACGCTTAGTCTTTGACCGTTTTTCCTCTTTTTGGTCGACTTTCTTTGGTGTTTCTGTGACTGATTTCTCTTCGGTCACCGAATCTGATGTAAAACTAACAAGTTCCTCTTTGCTGACCGGCTCTGTTGCAGGAATCACAGTGTGGGTCTCAATAGTCTGAGCAAAAAAACTGACATCTATGCTAGGTTCAGACTTTGGGAGCATTTTCCACAATGACTTTTTGTCGCTTCTGGGCAAACCTTTCTGGTGACTTAGATTTTCAGACAGAGAACCGTTGATGTCACCGTTTTCACAAAAAAATGCAAGATCTATGCAGGCATCAGTCTCAGGGAAAGTTTTCCACAATAGCGGTGTCTTCTTATTGCGCCTAGTCTTTGATCGTTTTTCCGCTTTTTGGTCGACTTTCTTTGGTGTTTCTGTGACTGATTTCTCTTCGGTCACCGACTCTGATGTAAAACTAACAAGTTCCTCTTTGCTGACCGGCTCTGTTGCAGGAATCACAGTGTGGGTCTCAATAGTCTGAGCAAAAAAACTGACATCTATGCAAGGCTCAGACTTTGGGAGCATTTTCCACAATGACTTTTTGTCGCTTCTGGGCAAACCTGCCTGGTGACTTAGATTTTCAGACAGTGAACCGTTGATGTCACTGTTTTCACAAAAAAATGCAAGATCTATGCAGGCATCAGTCTCGGGGAAAGTTTTCCACAATAGCGGTGTCTTCTTATTGCGCCTAGTCTTTGATCGTTTTTCCGCTTTTTGGTCTACTTTCTTTGGTGTTTCTGTGACGGATTTCTCTTCGGTCACAGACTCTGATGTAAAACTAACAATTTCCTCTTTGCAAATCTCCGTCTTAAGGGAATCCTCCTTATCACCTTCTTCAGGGAGAGAAGAGTCCTGATCGATAACGTTTCCAGTGCTGGACTTAGAGGACTCTTCCTTCTCTGGTGTCTCTGGTGTCTCGGAGATCGATTCCTGTTCGGTAACTGTAGAGGAATCGTCTTCCGTTCCAGTACTTTCACCTGAAGTTCTTAGTTCAGCGACGGCCTGTTCTTTCTCTGTGGTGTCGACTTTCTCCTGCATTCCAGCGATGGACTCGTCTACACTGGCCAGTGAATCCTGGCCAGTGTTCGCATTTACCTGGTTGCTCTCGTTGGACTCTCTCTGAGGTGGTTGTCCATCCCCTTTTTGATCCACCTTTTGCAGTGCGTTGGCACTCGATCCATTATCAGTCACCAATGAGGAGTCCTGATGTCCCATGTTTTCAGTTGACATCTTCAGCTCCTCCTCAGATCCATGCAGTGCCCACCAGACTGCAAATGGAATCTTCTTCTTCTTGCGTTTGGGTGGTTTGGGTGGCTGTACTTTTCTCTCGACGATGTTATCGGATGCAACTTCTTCAATTGTACGCTGGTTGGACTCCATTTTAACTGTTGCTTGTGGTTCTAAGATAGATGACTTGTCTAGAAACTCAGTAGATTTCAATGTTGAAAATCCTACTATGTACTGCTAAGTAACTTCTCACAAAAAACTATCGACAACGGCTGCTAAGAGGTCGCGATGAAGGTAGATGGATGTGACAAGCTTATATAAACCCTGGTGATGTCAGAATTCTGCCTTTGGAGTTATATTGTGATGTCACAGTGGTGTTTGATATTCAGAGTGGGCTTATCTGGCAGAGTTTTTTATTAACACGACGGATGCGTGCGCCACCTGACTGCAGAAAGAGTAGGCGGGCTATTAAACTGTCACTGGTTGCCATAGTTACCCACCGTTTTTATTTTCTTTTGAAATCTGGGATATAGCTTCATCTTTAAGGAGTTTCACTCTCAGCATGTATTTGAACTTCTGTCTTATTTACTTCAACACACAGTTTTTAACAAGTTCCATAGCGTTCTGTGTACTTCTTAATCTGCTCCTTAGATGCACCTTTTTGGGCCTGCTACTGCCTCTAGTGGCGTAGGAGTGGTAGCACAACTACTTTAATTCACTAAATGAGAATGCCACAAAGTCCTTATTATTTTATTATTAATTCTGGCAATACCTCTTGTTCAGGGCCCTTATGCATTGAATGCAGTGCATACCCACTTTTTGTGCCACTTTTTACTCGAGTGGCTGTCAGTTTTATAGGTCAGATTCTGGCGCACAATAAAGATGTTATATGACACGTTCACTCCTTAGTGGTGTTTATGAAAACCCCTTTTGATTTCACTTTCAATATAAAGAGTCTGCTGTTGCCTCAGAGAAAAAATGACTTGATCTTTCTTGAGAACGTTCAACAGATCCAGCAGAGACATCTCAAGTTTGACATATTTTCCCTCACCAACAATCTGAACTGCTGCTCAGTTAGTCTGTAAACTTATACAGAGTGAAGAGACTCAGAACCTTAAATGACTGCCACTGAAGCCGAACTGAACCCACGGTCACATCTTCAGCCTCTCGGTTCCTGACATCTGTTCCTGATGCTGAGCAAGCAGATGGGAAACTTTGATGAAAGTGCTAGAAATCAAAGCCGGCAGCGTCTTTAATTGGCCTTTTGAGAGAAATCCCACTGACTTATCGGAACCTCTCTCCCTCCCAATGCGTCAGTTTATTATCAGCAGATTTCAGGTTTGCGTGTGTAACAGGTGAAACCTGTTACACGTGCAACTTCTCCACAGTTCATTTTCATCTCGCTTCGATCAGATTCGACAGCCGTGTTTCCCTGCAGCCCAAGCCAATCATAGCACACCTTTAACGTATTTCACTCTGAAGGCCTTTGGATGTGAGTGTGAGGTGTGAGTGTGTGTGTGCATGGTTGTGTGTCTCTGTGTTGCCCTGCGACAGACTGGCGACCTGTCCAGGTGACCTGTCCAGGGTGACCCCGCCTCTCGCCCGGTACGCTAGCTGGAGAGGCACCAGCACCTCCTGACCCCACTGAGGGACAGGGTGTGAGAAAATGGATGGATGGATAGTTAAGCAAGCTAAATATTTAGGTAATCCAGAGATAAATATTTAGATAATATGCAAATTCACTTGCCAACAAGCAGAAGTGGACTACCAAAATAAAAGGTGGGTTTTGGGGACCTCTTAATAATCTCCTGCTCAGGATCTTTTCATGTCAAATCTTTATAAACCACTTCTATCTGTCTGTTCCTGTCCAACATTTACATTTATTTAGAACAAGGATGAGCCGTTTTAAATGCAATGCAGATTTTTATCAATGAATCTATGGTAGCAGTGAAGCCTCAGCCTCAGTGTCTCCAGCAGCAGTTTGTCAAGACCCAGCTTTTATTTTGATAGTTCACTTCCGTTTATCGGGAAGTGCGTTAGCATATTAGCTATTTAGCTCTGAGCTTGCTAAGTAGTATTGGACGATAAGCTGCAGGTCCAGTCAGAAGTTCACATAAACTTTTGAGAGCAATGAGGATTATATTAAAGTTTTTAAGATTTATTTCAGATTATCTTGTTTTAAATGTCCGATAACCAGTTTTATGTGGATCTGGGATGTTCCTGCTGGTCTACGTCACCCAATTTCACCTCAAACAGCAAAGTAGAGGAAACTTAACAGCGAGGACGATGACCTCCAGTCCAAACTGGTTCTGATCGGACACATCCGGCCGACACGGTTCAGTTCAGAACCCGGACCTGTGACGGATTCTGGTTCTGGTCTGACGGGACCAGAACCCCGGCTGAAGGCGCGTGCGCGTGGGTTTGTGTGTTTCAGGTTCGCCCTGTCCTCCATGGACATGGAGCAGAGGGACTACGACTCCAGGACGGCGATCCATGTCGCCGCAGCTGAAGGTAAACCGGAACCAGAACCTTCACAAATCTAAAGTATCATGTCTGATAGAACATTCACTTAAGTCCGAGCCATAGACATAATATAAGGATAGACGCCTCATGGCCGCTCTCCCCTATTGTCGCTGACGAGATTTAGGGCGGCCATCTTGGAGCGGGCGGCCATCTTGGAGCGGTCCACCACTCCACTCAGCGTTATGTGTTTAGCAGCACAATGACGTATCAGCGCATTTAATCGATCATAACACGCTTTTCTGTTACTGGAAACCATATTCAATCATCTATCAAAGCTACATTTATACACAATTGTATTATTTAAGTATGTTTTAATACATAGTTCAGCATATTTAAATATGCTTAGTGGCTATAACAATAGAATAGGAATGTAATATTCTGATAAAGATGTATGATGAGCATATTAAAAAGCACACAGCTGTTCATAATTTAATAAATTATTTAGTAATAGCAATACATACTTATATAACTATACAAACACAAATAAATAATGATTAGTACTGAATAATATATATTGGATACATGTATGTATGTATCTATATACATGTATATATATATATATATATATATATATATATATATATATATATATATATATATATATATATATATATATATTCCGACGGACACAAATATAAATTAAAATTTTTTTGTTTTTCAGCCAATGAGTTCTATCTTCAGAGATTCAGCAGCTGAGATTGAGTCCAAACTCCGATGTGAGATTCATCCGTGCTGCAGTGAATCCGTCTCTCTTTATAGATTCTCCCTCTTCTTCCTCACATCGTGTCTTTAGGAAACCTTCAAAACAAAAACTATAGATTTGGGATGTATCTTACTAGTGAAAGAATTACATATAAATAATAGTCTTTACCACCTGTGTAAACCTTGCTGGTGAATGTTATAACACATAATATAAGTTTTATAATATGTGTTATATTGTTTTATTTCTAATATAGGCTCTTGTGTCAGATAATCTAAGTCAATGTTAGAGAATAATTAATTATTTTAGATTTACAGAATCTCAGTTATCCTTCATAGCAGCTGAACCCGTATTACACCAAGCACTGTAGCTAATATTAGCTGGTATCTATTAGCCGGTGGACATAAATACAGTAAAGTAATATTATAATCACAATATATACACAATAATATGTCAATCTTTCTTGTGAAATGTTGTCTGTGGAGCCTCACATCAATAATCCATCAATCAGAACAACAATATCCCTCAGTGCTGAGGCATCTTCTGCTGTTTTGATTGAGCAAAGTAGGAGGGACGACCTCTCCAAGATGGCCGCCGTATTTCCTGCGCCGGAGCAGCCAATGCGGGGTCTACTCTTATATTATGTCTATGAGTCCGAGCCAGGACCGCACAGTATTCTGGGAGATGTAGGCAGAGGAAAGGCTTTAGCCGGGCTAGCTAAGCTAATTTGGGTGGCATCAACTCACCCGCTCTTTGGTTACCTAGCAACTCGGTCACTCTTTGGTTGCCTAGTAACAACCTGCTGAGTCACTTTCAGGTATCTCCATCATGCCTCAAATTTGACTTAAAAATAAAAAACGACATGGAGTGAAAATTGTAAAACAGGAATGATCACTCCACCAGTTTGGCAGAATTTTACATATTTGAAACAGAAACTAAATAAATCTGTCAGCCATGTTGTGGTTCAGTTACCCAGCAGAACCAGTTAGCGTCTCTGTCTGCCTTCAGGACACCTGGACGTGGTCCGCTTCCTGCTGGACGCCTGCAAGGTGAACCCGGTCCCGAAAGACAGGTGAGTCCCGCCCAGCAGGCCCATTATCCGGTCCGGCCTGGTTCTGAGTCCAGCCTGTCCTCCGACCAGGTGGGGCAAGACGCCGCTGGATGAAGCCGTGCAGTTCGGCCATCACGACGTGGTCGCCGCCCTGCAGCAGTACCAGGAGAACTACAACCCGGCCGACGGTTCTGACAAGACGAGCAATGAGAAGAACCTGGACAGCCTCCTGTAGAACCGCCGGATCCTCCGGAGAAAACAGTGGCTTTGCTTTGTGTTTCCGCCTGTATCCTGATGTGATGTGTGTGAGCTTCATGCAGCGTCTGTAATCCAGTGTTTACAGTATATTTACACATATTTATATGAATATATCAAGTCAGGGATGGGAACCAGAAACCTACGACAGTATCAGGGCCAGATGGAAAACAAAAGGAGGAGCACATTTCAGCCAAAAACCTTCGAGATTAATCTCAGAACATTTCTGGGAAAAAAAAAAAACACGAGTTTGAATAGTCAAAAAATATTGGAAAAAAATCTCAGAAAATTTCATCTCAAATTTTCTTGAAAAACAGGAAGACTTCAGAGCTCGAAAAATCTGAAATTTGCTAGAAAGAAAGATGTTGTTTTATAAAATCTCAAATTTTGACACTCAGAAATGCAGAAAAACAAAGAAAATTCTGAACTTGAGAAAACTAAAATTTAAAATTTGACATTCTGAAAATTTCCAAGTCAAACATTTTCAGAAATCTGTTTTTTCTAGAAAATTAAATTTGAGAGTAAATATTTTTCTTTTTTTTTCTAGAAAATGTTTTGACTTTTCAGACTCAGAATTCTTTTCTAGAAAGTTTATGAGATAAATCTCTAATTTTTTTGGTGGACATTTACTCCTTTTGTCTACCTACTGCAGCAGTTTTGCGTTGTCATAGAAACCAGGTTCTGCTTATGTGAGTTTGTGTGAAATCTTGGCGTTAATTGTTCCAGGTATCTGTTCTCTGATTGGCTGACGGCCACAGACGTCGTGCGGCTCCTCTGACGTCAGATGATTGTATCCTGAATGTATTTTATGACGACGGCGTCGTCGATGCACAGAGACTTTGAGACTCATGTTTGTGTAAATTATTCAATTTACAATAAAGTTTTTTCTTTTTGGTTGCATTCTGACTCCAGACCAAAGGTGGCGCTAGTTTTTTGTTGTTTTTCAGTCATTTTTAATGACGGGTCAGAAGAAATCTAGTTATAATCTATCTGCATGGGCCGACATCTGGAAATTTCTGCCAAAAAGTTGAAATTTTGTAGAAAAAAACAAGGAAATTTCAGGCTCCAAAAGTTGAAAGTTAGAAAAAAACATGTTTTTAAATCAATCTCATATTTTCAAGATAAAAACTTGGAATTTCAGAAATCAAAAACGTTCAAATTTTGAAAGTTTTTTAATTTAAAAAATTTCTGATTTTCTTTCTAGAAAAAAATTTATCGATTAAGTTAAAAACTTTTTAGTTTTTTGGCAGAAATATATCTTCAAGCTGTTGTAGTTTTTATGCATCTGTTTGTAAAAATAATACTTACATATTTAACTGCACTTATTTTCCATTCAGCTTCATTAATGTTCAAATTCAATAACAGAATTGACCATTTTTGCAATTAAACATTTTGGTTACCAATTCTATAGTATAGCCAGATTCCATTCCTTTGCTGCCTAGAGTTGCTAAAAAGCTTCAAACCCAAAAACTTAAATGAATGTCTTCTATGCTTATCAGTACGCATAAATATATTTTTAATCCACAGTCCAGCTCAGGGTTAAGATTATTTACTGGGTTTATTGATGAAATTCTAATTTAAACGCAATAAATCGGGTGCAGTTCACACTCCAACCACTAGATGGTGCAAAAGTTCATCTCATCGCATCCTTAGTAATACAGAAACATCGATCGTGTTCATACTCCTGTTTTGCTGTATTTACAAAAAGGCATTAAACTAATAGTTTATAGTTTCAGACGAATATTTCTGCAGCATAAATCATGTCTGATAAAAGTAATAAATTTGTTTCTATGGAAACAGATTGGCAGCTTTAAACTTATAGTGAATAAAATGCAAGGTTTCCACAATCACCATGTGTTGATCACATTCACTGTTGGAGTTAACTTCAATCTCATTGTACAGTGACAATACATACATTCTGTTCTGTTTGGATATTTACAGCTTTATTAAAACATTTTTAATAAAATGCAATGAGGTAAAAACTGAAAAGTGTATTTATATTTCAGCCTGAAACCCTGGAGGAAGGATTTCCCTCTTAAGACAAACTTGCATTTTTTTATTTTTACTATGTACATAATAATCCAGCTCATGTTCATAAACTTCTTTTCTGATCACTGACTGATGAATTGATTCCAGAAACCAGGATCACTGAAGCTTTCCAGAGGAGACGACTGGTGGACATGCAACAGGTCAGGCAGGTCCAATAAATCCTCTAAATCCTTGAGAATGTCGTTCAGATCCACCTGCAGAGCAACAAAAACCCTTCATTTTAATCAGCCGCCATAAGGAGGTCATGAGACAGGAAGCAGCCTCCAACCCACCTCGGGGTACTCAAGGTCCATGTCCGTCATCGGCATGTCTCTGGGCGGAGACGGCGGCGGCGTGGGGTCACTGAGGGGAACGACACGTTTACTTCCTGAAGATAAACTAGCAAAGAGTTTCAGTTGAGCAGAAACTTACATGGAGACCAAAGTGATCTTCCTGGAGAGGTAGTCCTTTATGTTCCTGCTGGGAGGAGACGGCTCTGCAGAAACAGCGCCACCAACAGGGGGAAACTTTACACAGCTCTGACTAAAACTGATTTTAGTTTGAGCTTTTTAACCAACTTTCCTACCATGACAACAAGAAAACTGGCTTTTAAACATTTTTGTAAACATTGATGAAATAAAAAGTGATCAAGTCTTCACACCGTTGGCTCAACATTTTGTTTAAGATCCTTTAGCATCACAGAAAATGGTGTAAATACTTATGAAAGCACTCAGTTTAAATATTATGTTCAACCATAAAACATTGTTTAAAAATACATTTTCATTTTGTCATAATAGGATATTTTGTGTCCAAAGTTTTAGAATTGGTCAAACTGAAGGGTGTGAATAGTTTTTCATGTTTAAAGCCACAAAATTTGTACATAACAATCTGGGCCATTTAGAAAAGAAAGAAAAAGTTATAAAAGTTACATTTTCAACATATTATTCAGAAATATTGCAGTTTGAAGCTAAGAATTTAGCTTGATGGCTCAGAGCTAACTAACTAGCACGCTAACTGGCTAACTAAATATTATCTGAGTTCAATATTTAGCTTACTCACTAAATATGGAGTTAAATAAGTGAATATTCATTTAAAGTTAAGTATTTAGCTTGTTAACTACATATTTAGTTAGCAAGGAAATTATGTAGGAAATATTTATCTTGAAACCGACATGAACAGCTGGAAAATTAGCCTCCATTTTCACTCTGAAGGCAGAAAAACGGGCCAAATTACTGCCGTTCATTTTCATCCACACGTCAGAACCGAGTCCAGACGTGAACACGGCCCGATGGCGCCGCCCGGTACCTGCCGCTCTGTAGCGCGCGAACGCGGCGTCTTTGGGGGTGTCGGGGTACAGGTAGACCAGCGGGTTGTGGCTCCGCCCCGCCGTGGTCAGGGTGTAGTTGTAGATGGCGTTGGGCAGAGACAGAACCGACAGCTCCTTCTTGGTGTACGGCTCCACGGCGTGGACGTGTTTCTCTGTGGAGCAGGTCAGATCAGTCCTCTGGTTCTGTTCGGGTTCTGTTGGTCCCGTTTGGGTCTGTGTGACACTGACCTCCGGCGGACTGCTCCACCCAGCTGAAGGTGATGGCGCCGTCCCGGATGCTCTCACTGAATCGGATCAGAAACGTCCCGACCGGTTTCTCCCGCAGCAGGGAGCGCGTTCTCTCCTTGCTAACAAATCCCATGATGCACCTGGAGAGCAGAAACACATCCAGACATGGCGGAGGAGAAGCAGGAGGGCCGCTAACCCGACCCGACCCGACCCGACTTACCCGTCCCGCCACAGCTCCCACACAAACTTCTTGATCAGATCCAGAATCCCATCGATCCAGATCCACACGCTCTCATCCTGGGAAACAGGAAGTCAGAAACATCCAGCGATAAAATCAGTAAAACATGAAACTTTATCTACATTTTTAGAAGACTTTTTTTAGGGCGTCATTCATTACAGCAGTGACGGGCGGTCAGGGGAGGCAGAGCCTCTGCAGTAGAACGGGTCCTGAGCCTCACCTTGGAAAACTTGTTCCAGTGAATCGGACCATCAGGACCATCAGGACCATCTGGATCACATCAGAAACACGCAGGTCAATTTAATCAGTTCAGCATTTAAACTAGACATTACATGGATCAGGCTAGTTAGCTTAGCATGGAGGCTAAGATAATCTAATCCATTACATATATGGGAGCAGAAACATGGAGGAAGTGGGAGGTTCTGGTTCTGTTGGACCCACCCATGATCTTGGCCTGCAGCATGGACAGCTGGTCCTGGTCCAGTGGCCGCTGCCCGACTGACAGGAACTGCCAGCTGAGGAGCGGCGCCAGCTGCTGCCAGGTCAGGCCCGGCGGGTCCAGAAACAGCGACAGGTTCTGTCCACACAGAGCAGAACTTCAGCCCCTCCGGTCCGGCAGAGGCCGGTCCTGGTCCTGGTTCTGTACTCACCTCTGAGTCGGCGCCGGACGCCATGTTGGACCACATGATGGCGGCCCAAGCGCTGGGAACCTGGTTGGAGCTGGAGACGACCACCAGCGGCAGGGAGCTGGCCTGGTGGACAAACAGAACCGGGCGGGCCGTCAGCCGGTCCAGAACCGGAACGGGCCGTCAGCCGGTCCAGAACCGGGGCGGGCCGTCAGCCGGTCCAGAACCGGAACGGGCCGTCAGCCGGTCCAGAACCGGAGCGGGCCGTCAGCCGGTCCAGAACCGGGCGGGCCGTCAGCCGGTCCAGAACCGGAGCGGGCCGTCAGCCGGTCCAGAACCAGTTCACTGGTCATACTGGTCACCTGGATGTGGACGGTCTCCCCGTTGTGCTGCAGCTGCGTGACGAAGCGGATGACGTGCAGCTCCTCTGTGACCGTCAGCTGGCTCTGATTGGCCCAAAACGTTCAAAATATTTAAATATTTACAGGAAAACGAATGAAGTTTTTAGCTTCCTGGTCAAATAATTCAAAACGTTTCACCTCACAGGAACCTTTAACTCTGGACTTCTTTTCTTTGAGTGACTGAAAACAAAAACAGTTACAAAAGTGATTTATTAATGATGATCAATACTTTGTGATCAATAGTTTGATCAGGTTTTCCCACCATGTGCTCGAACGCCGCCGTCAGCGCGCCGCTGGACAGATCCACGTCCAGAACCTTGGAGTCATCACGCGGGAAATCGAACTGCCGAAAACTAAAACAAAGAAAATAAAACGGCTTTATTGTTATTGAAATATTTTACTTAAATATATAAAATAATAGAACAAAATATTTTTTTTCTTTTTTGCCTTCTCTTGCTCTGGATGAAGGCGGACGCTTTTCCTCTCTGCTCCCTTCCTGCCCTGCTTGCTCCGTTTTTCTATATTTCTGGAGCTTCTCTTTGCACATCATCCAAATCTACAGATGATGGTTCTGGTCAACCGATCCATCTCTCAATGCAATGGATCAAACTTTTGATGAGAAGTCTGAGCACAGAGAGCCTCTTGTCCTGCAGGGACACACCCGGCAGGATTCACCCTGGATTCATTCACAGAGTTGGATGTGAGTCTTGCTGAGACTCGCAGCCCAGCTGAGGACTCAAACCTCACCAACGGGATGGAATCGATCTCGGAGAAGTTGCTGGTTTCGGCTCAGCGGAACGACCAAACTAATTTGGATGATTGGGAACTGACCTAAAACATTCTGTTTCTGAATTGGCTTCCCCCGTGTGGCCTTGGAAGGGCTGCATATTTCCAACGCTCTTCCCTCCTCACCCCTTCCTGTATCCATGCAGCCGTGGAGCTGAGCGCTCCCAAGGACATTCCTGGATAACAAAACCTCCATCGGACTTTTGCCAGAGGCCCCAGCCACCTGGTTTCATGGCCCTGTGACCTCGCCACCTTCACTCATGTCCGTTTTGCCCTTTGTTTTGTCTGAATGTTGTGATTTGCCCTAATTTGTCCTCTTTTTTGTTTTAGTTTGTTAGAAACTGTGGAGTTCGACCTATTTACCTATTTATATCACCATTTTCCAGCCCAGAAATGGAATCAGAATTAGAATAATTACGAACTTGGAATCCAGAAATACTTAACAGGAACAGTCACTGCTTAATTACTTTTATATTACTACTTTTTAGAAACTGTAACTACTCACTTTACACCAGAAAAGGATTTAGATGAGTCATTTTGCTTTTTTTTGTCTTTGGTTTATTTAGTTTGTATTTCCTTTTAATTCATGTGAAGCACTTTGAATTGCCTTGTTGCTGAAAATGTGCTATATAAATAAAATGACCTTACCTGAAATTATATAAATATTTAATAAAAAAAAAATTAAAACAAGATTTATACATTGTTTAACTTTTTTTAAATTCAATTATTAATGTAATAAAAAACTAAAAACGAAAAAGAAGACTTTTATTTTGTTAATCGTCTTCTTACCCGCTGATCGTCTTCACTTCCTCCACGTCCCTGATTTAAAACGAGAAAAATGTTATTTCATGGAAAAACCGAAGCTGAGAGCAAAATATTTGATTTTAACTGGAGATTTTTTCTTACTTGTCAAAAACAGGTTTGACTTTGATCAGAGTCTTGAAAGCTGGAAGGTTCACCAAAAACCTGACCAAAAATAAAATGGATGTAAAAACATGTCGGTGATTAAATCCCACTGAGACAGAAGAACCTCCAAGCAAAATGGTGCCAAACATTTGTGCTGCAAAGATGTTTGTTTGTGCCGCTATCATTTCATACTGTTTTTTTTTATGTCCAGAGGTCAAAGGTCAACCAGCCCCCATGTTTACAAAATCAAAACTTGGTGTCAATAAACTCTGCTACGTTTGTGCTGCACAAAAATTCATTTGTGATGGTTTTGTTTTGTTTTGATTTGATTTGATTTTATAAATGAAACAAAATGTCTGATTTCAAAATGGCTGACCTCTGGAAAGTTTTGTGAATGTTTTAAAGTGACAGCAGCACAAACACCAGTTCTGCTAGCTCTGGATGTCGGCGGCCATCTTGGTTCAGGTTGTAGGTCAAAGGTCACAGTGTTTGAACCCAGGCAGTGCGAGTACTCTGAGGGAAGCCGCTGCCCGCGGCGGCCGCTCCGCCTCACCTCACAGTGACCTTGAAGCGAACGCCGGTCTTCAGGATCAGCGGCCGTTGAGGAAGGTTCTGCATGACGGGCTGCTTCTCCACCACCAGGGCGCTGCACAGAACCCAAACAGAACCGGTCAGCAGGCCCTGCCCCCCGCCGCCGGACGGTCCAATCAGGTGCAGGGGGGCGGGGCCTCACCTGGTCAGCAGGCTCCGGATCAGACCGCGGCAGAACTTCTCCATTTCTGCCATGGAGTCGGTGAGGCCCGGGAAGTCCGGGGCGGGGAACCTCTGGTTCTGGACCTGCAGCCGCTGCAGCTGTTCACCGACACCGAGCAGAACCTCAGCCACCGCCGTGAACCTGCAGAACACAAACGGGTCGGGTCAGGCTGTGGGTCAGGTCAGGCTGTGGGTCGGGTCGGGTTGGGTCAGGCTGTGGGTCGGGTCAGGTCAGGCTGTGGGTCGGGTCGGGTCGGGTCGGATCAGGCTGTGGGTCGGGTCGGGTCGGATCAGGCTGTGGGTCGGGTCAGGTCAGGCTGTGGGTCGGGTCGGGTCGGGTCGGATCAGGCTGTGGGTCGGGTCGGTGCCAGCTCACCATTTCTCCAGCAGGTCCAGGCCGGCGTCCTCAGGGCTGCCGATGCAGGATCGCTGCTGCCGCCGCCGCCACTGAGGAAGCTCCACTCCGGTCAGAGTCTGGACGGAACCGGCCGCCTCGTTCAGAACGCTGACCAGCCGCTGCAGCACAACCTGAGAGAAACGAGCCATGAAACACCTGAGGAGGATCAACCTGCTGCAGGGAGACAAGTACAAACATTCAGATGAAGCAGGTTCTTCAAAATAAAATAAGTTAGCATGGCGGCTAGTTTTGATGCTAGTCGGTTTCAAGTCTTAAAGTGAGGGAGCTGCTGGTTCTGACTGGTTCTGATGGGTTCTGCATGGTGTGGGTCTCTGGCACCTGTTTGGTCTGGGAGATGGACCGGGCCAACTTCAGACACTCCTGCTCCACCAGGGCCTTGGACTGGACCAGTTCCACGTTCTGCTCCACTGGTGAAGGAAACACAAACGTTCCTGTTAGAACACAGCGGTGATGACCTTTGACCCAAACGTTCCTGTTAGAACGCCGTTTGGCGTCACACCGCAGCGTTCCTGCAGCGGTGACCTTTGACCTGACCTTTGTTTTGCCACGAGTTCCGGATGAAGTCGAGTTTTTCGCTCAGGTCCTCCAGAACTTTCACCTCCTTCTTCAGTTCCTGCAGCAGATTTCACACGTCAAGGTTCTGGTTCTGACCGTGTCGGTCCGGTCAGGATTCGGATCCGTCTGATTACCAGAAGCTGCAGCTTCAGCTGCTTCACTCGGTTGTCCAGCTCCGTCCACTGCGGCGCCATGACGACAGCGCTGCCGCCCTGAGAGGAGAGCAGGGTCAGTTAGCTCGCATGCGGAGCGCCATCGCCGTGCCGTTTATCGGGACTCACCATCGTCATGGTAACCGACTCCAGGATCTGCTTCTCCTCCTTCAGACACTCAGACAAAATGGCGGCCAGGTTCAGCGGCTGAGCCTGGAAGTTCTCCTGGAAACACAGACCTGCTTCAGACCCGGTAGTGGTAGCATACTGACCGCTGCGCCTGCTCCGCCGTACCACTATGTAGGCCCTCATCCTGGGGAAGTCGGGCCCCTGCAGGATGGCGTTCTCCTGGACCGAGCGGCGCCACTGCTCCTCCAGATGCTGCAGCAGAGCGCAGAAACACGCAGCCGCTGCATTCTCGTTCACAGCCGCAGAACTCCTGCAGCAGGAAATGATGTCACACTTTAACCTTTGACCCGCCTCACTTCCTGTTTTACCTTCAAGCTTTTTTCTGTTTTTATAACAATATTTATAATGTTTTTAAATATTTTTTGTATTCTGTACAGATTTTAAAAATAACCATGGATAGAATGGTCTAGTCAAAGTCTAGATGTTTAGAGCTGGTGGAGACAAACCCTAGAAAACCTGCAGCCAAAGGAGGCTCTGCAGCATTCTGACTCAGGCTGGATGACTGACTAGAAATGTCCTCCACACTTTTCAGATTCTATTTTTACAATATAATTATTTTATTTCCATTTTGTGTCAAATTAAATCATTTTATGAAACTTTTTCAGGCTCAATAAATCAAACATGCTCAGTCTGACCCGCTGCGCCCCCTGCTGGACCGCAGCGGCGTCTCCATAGCAACCGCATTCAGAAAATGCAGCGGGTGGATTCTGACTGCGCCGCCTGGGGGAGGAACCACCAGAACCGGCTCCTCTTACCAGTCCTGGCTCTCGATCCAGTGGCTCAGCTGGTTCCGGATCTCTGTGGGGAACCGGCCCTCGTATAGCTGCCTGACCCGGTTCTGCAGCGCCGAGTCCAGCTTCAGCAGCTCCTGCCACTGGGCCATCTGCACAGAACCACAACAGAACCACATGAGGAACCGCCTCTGACCCGGTTCTCATGTCTCAGGTGGAAAACCCGATAAGTTTTCCTTCCACTGAACTTTCCTTACACATCTATGAGTTAAAGTATATCCATAAAAACCTCCAGAGTTTCACATGCAGCAGAACTTTTCAGATCACGGTGTGGTTTGTAGTTTGAGTCTGTGAACGTTCCAGATGTTCAAACATTCTCGGTTCTGATCCGGGAAACGTTCAGTCAGCTTCTGATTCTGATTCCATAAGCCCTAAAGAATCGGATGCGTCACTAAGCAAAACCAAGAGCGAACCTTAAACTAGAAGAAGGTAAAAAGGGTCCGAGCAGCAGCGGCGGTACGGAAGCCTGAGGGGTTCATGCTCGCTCCGGAGGACGCCGGTAAACCGTGACCCGTTTACCGGGTCACTGTTGGTACCGGCACCGATATCAATTTATTTCTATTTTCTTGCAATATTTTCGGACACAAGTTAATAATCTACCTTTAAATGATTAAAGTTAAACTTTATGATAAATGTTTTCATCAAATTCAGCTGAAATTAGTCAGAAAACTAACATGTGCAACAAACGTAAAGACTCAAACGAACCGTGTTTGTTCGGATCTGAGGTTGAGTTTCTCTCCGTGAATCTTCAGGTTCTCCGGTCAGAAGCAGGAAGCGGAACCAGCCGATCTGCAGCGGCTTTTATTCCGCGGAAACTCCCTCCGGACCGGCTGATTCTCGGGAAACGGCTCAGCCAGAGGCGTCAAGTTCAGCCTTTCATCGGGTTGCACTTCCGCCGTCAGCAGCTTTTCACATTAAAGGTTTTAGGTTTTAGAAAAGGAGCCGCTTCAAAACACAACTTTGAAAGGATCAAAGAGCTGCGACCAACTTTACAATAAATTATATGCTAAACTTTTAAAGCTCGTCTTATAACCCATCGATTTTACTTGACTTTCAACTCCAGCAGGATCTAGTTTTAAATTGTTTGTTGTGTTTTATGTGCAGCACTTTGTATCAGCTGTGGTTGTTTTAAAGTGCTTTATAAATAAAGGATGGCTTCAGTTTCCCTGATGATCCGTTTACTGATCGGTTCTTTGTTCAGATCCTAAGATCTTTTTACTAACATCTATTATTCTGCTGAGGACATTTTGACCTAATGCCAAGATTTATAAACCAACAGAGGAGAGAAAACGTCAATAAATGATCTATAAAATATGATCATCTTTGACTCATCAACCTGAAACTTTGCATCAGACAAAACAACCTTTGGCCTTTTTAGCAGCTTCTCTGATAAATTTTAACTTATTATGTAAAACTGTCCCAAGATGTTAATAGTTTTCTACTGTCTGACCTTCATTACTGTGTGATTTATGTTGTGGATCTTCAGTCTAGAATAAATTTGTTTCCTGTAAAAGTTTTATCCCACCAGCCAACAAATTCATCAGAGTCGTGATCATCTGTCACCAAACCGTCTGCATGCAAAACGTAAAGAAGGAAAAGGATGAATGTGGAGACGTCTCTACATTCATCCATTCATCCATTCACTCTCACTTTCTGCATGTTCAAACATCCAGAATCCACTGTGGATGTAAATGTGGATAAGAAGTTTATCAATTAATAATAATAATAGTAATAATCAACGTAATTTGTACAGCACTTTTCATTAGAAAAAATCTCAAAGTGCAACTAAAATCGTAGATAAAATCAACATCATAAAAATCATGTGGAGGCAGAGCAGGCTTGCTTAAATAAAAAAGTCTTTAAGCCTCTTTTGAAGTCATCCAGTGGTTGCAGAGCTCTCAGATAATCAGGGAGAGAGTCAGAGACGGGGAGCAGCCACAGCGAATGCCTGATCCTCCATGGTCCGTAATCTGGGTGGAGGAAGCTGCAGGCTTGAGATCGTAGAGATCTGGTGGATGAATGTGGAACGAGAAGGTCCTGCAGATAATCTGGTTCCGTTTAAACACTGATGGGTGATGAGAGCGATTTTATACTGAATTCTGTAGCTAACAGGAAGGTCATGCAGAATCGTGTAGATTTCCGGCCCTCAGTAGAATCCTGGCTGCGCTGTTTGGATGTATTGAAGCTTCTGAAGATGTTTTCTATGGATTCCAATGAACAGAGAGTTGCAGTAGTCGAGCCTGGAGGAGACAAAGGCATGAAGAGTCTCGGCCTCAGAGAAAGAGAGAGATGGACGAATTTTGGAGATATTACGAAGATGAAAGAAACAGGTTTTAAATAGATGCTTTATGTGATTTTCAAATTCTAACTCCAAGATTTGTAACTGTGGTGGAAAGGGGGACGTCTAGTCCAGAAAAGGAAACAGTCGTCAGAGTTGAAGATTGAACCTGGTGGGGTGTTCAGATCAACATGGCCTCAGTTAGTTAAGTATTTTGTGTTTAGCTTGACATTTATAAATGTATGAATGAGATGGTGAAAAAATATAAAAACGTTTTTTTCTTTTATGTCAATTTAACTAACTCAATAATAACTCCCTTTTCCAAAGTGCTGCTTCCAAGCATATTGCTGTAAAGTTGAGTGGAAGGTAGAAATGTGCACAAACAGCAGGGATTATAGCAACCATGTGAGGTAAAATGAAGCTTATTTAGTGGGAAGAAAATGATGAATAATTATCATTAATTGTTTTGAATAAAATTAGTTTAGCAGTTTTCAGATATTGTAGTGACGGGTTTGATTCATGAAAGTCGACGTTCAGTGAGGAGAAGTTTCTGTCCGAACCACCAGCAGACAAATCCAGAGCAAAAGGATTTTTGTTTTACTCGGATGTTTCCTCATATTCCTCTGACTCACCGGGATTCACCCAAAATATGATTTGGTTTCCGTGTCAAACTGGGATTTCCACAGATTCAGCTAATAATAATAATAATAATAATAATAATAATAATAATAATAATAATAATAATAATAATAATAATAATAATAATAATAGTGCCATTTTAAAGTTTTCTTTGGTTCTCCGAGAACCACGTGATTCTCCAGAAACCCTGAACAGCATTTACAGAGAGTCACGGCGAGTCACAACATCCGGTTTCCTCTCCAAAATAAAAGCTCCGAACCGGGAACTCTGGCTGCAGTGCTTCTTTCTGCCCAGCGGGGGCGCCAGTGAGCGGAGATGACAAGCTGATATGAAGGAAGAAATTTATTTAGAAAAACTTTTTACAGAGAACTTCAGTAATATTGGAGCTCAAATTACAACAACATTAAATAAAAACATAAAGGTGTTTTTGGTTCCTTTAAACATGAAATATTTCTGATATTTGTTTTTGAAGAGGTGTAGAAACATGGAGGATTCACTCTGAGTACGGAGAGCTCATCTGGAAACAGAAAGAAAACTAACTTACTGTCAGAGAAATAAAAATACATCATAAAAGACAGAAACACTGAACATGTAAAATAAAAAATATAAGAATTAGGTTTCAGTTTATAGGAGAAAATGAGATGCATAACCATCACAATGTTTGGAGACAGACTCACAACGTTTGTCCAGGATATACATTTATTTTCTTTTCAAGAATTTATTTCTTCCAACTAAATGTATTTAGGTTATGAATCAATATGAAAGTAATTGTTATGTGTGTATTCTGAAGGTCATATTGGAAGGATAAACAAATGAATAAATCTTCCACTGAAGCTCTATTAAATTAATTTAAAGCTGTAAAGATCAGACCACATGGCCACCGGGGGGCGATGTGGTGCCCTCTGCCGCCCTGGGCCCCCCCTGCTCTAGATAAACCCCTGGAGAACTCGGAAACTCACGGTGTCGATGTCGAAGCACAGGTGCTCACTGAGCATGTCGAACTCTCCGGGCGTCATGGGCGGTTCTGGAGACGGGCAGGAGCGCGGCGTGGAGCTGGCTTCTGATCTGGATCACAGAGACAGGTCACAAACCGGATCAGAACCAAGATTCTGCCTCAAACCGGATCAGAACCAAGATTCCTCCTCAAACCGGATCAGAACCAAGATTCCTCCTCAGACCGGATCAGAACCAAGATTCCTCCTCAGACCGGATCAGAACCAAGATTCTTCCTCAACCCGGATCAGAACCAAGATTCCTCCTCAGACCGGATCAGAACCAAGATTCCTCCTCAGACCGGATCAGAACCAAGATTCCTCCTCAGACCGGATCAGAACCAAGATTCCTCCTCAAACCGGATCAGAACCACGATTCCTCCTCAAACCGGATCAGAACCAAGATTCCTCCTCAAACCGGATCAGAACCACGATTCCTCCTCAGACCGGATCAGAACCAAGATTCCTCCTCAGACCGGATCAGAACCAAGATTCCTCCTCAACCCGGATCAGAACCAAGATTCCTCCTCAGACCGGATCAGAACCAAGATTCCTCCTCAGACCGGATCAGAACCACGATTCCTCCTCAGACCGGATCAGAACCAAGATTCCTCCTCAGACCGGATCAGAACCAAGATTCCTCCTCAAACCGGATCAGAACCAAGATTCCTCCTCAGACCGGATCAGAACCAAGATTCCTCCTCAGACCGGATCAGAACCAAGATTCCTCCTCAGACCGGATCAGAACCACGATTCCTCCTCAGACCGGATCAGAACCAAGATTCCTCCTCAGACCGGATCAGAACCAAGATTCCTCCTCAAACCGGATCAGAACCAAGATTCCTCCTCAAACCGGATCAGAACCAAGATTCCTCCTCAAACCGGATCAGAACCAAGATTCCTCCTCAGACCGGATCAGAACCAAGATTCCTCCTCAAACCGGATCAGAACCAAGATTCCTCCTCAACCCGGATCAGAACCAAGATTCCTCCTCAGACCGGATCAGAACCAAGATTCCTCCTCAGACCGGATCAGAACCACGATTCCTCCTCAGACCGGATCAGAACCAAGATTCCTCCTCAGACCGGATCAGAACCACGATTCCTCCTCAGACCGGATCAGAACCAAGATTCCTCCTCAGACCGGATCAGAACCAAGATTCCTCCTCAGACCGGATCAGAACCAAGATTCCTCCTCAGACCGGATCAGAACCAAGATTCCTCCTCAAACCGGATCAGAACCAAGATTCCTCCTCAGACCGGATCAGAACCAAGATTCCTCCTCAGACCGGATCAGAACCAAGATTCCTCCTCAAACCGGATCAGAACCAAGATTCCTCCTCAGACCGGATCAGAACCAAGATTCCTCCTCAAACCGGATCAGAACCAAGATTCCTCCTCAAACCGGATCAGAACCAAGATTCCTCCTCAAACCGGATCAGAACCAAGATTCCTCCTCAAACCGGATCAGAACCAAGATTCCTCCTCCACCCGTTACCAACATCAGTTTATGTGGAGAGATAAAATGGAGCGAGATCTTCAGCTACCACCTGTAGCTTAGCCGCTAACATGCACCTAACGAGAGTTACGGCCGTTTCTGTGGAGGACTCACCGCAGCTCGGAGATGGGGATCAGAGTTGACGGGATGTACGGATAAACTGAGAACACAGAGAGGTCAAAGGTCAGAGCTGAAGATAAAAACATCAATGCTGTAAAAAACAAAGGGCTGTAACACCATGGTAATTAGCATAAGCTAATGCTAAAGCAATATACATAACTCTCATGTGACGTCACACTTTCGAGAACTTTGTAGCCGACAGCCATCTTGGTAGGTATCCATCACTAACTCTCATAACACTGACTATAGAGTTGCTATCAGTGATATTTACTGTAGTACTTACTGCCAAACAAGCAAAATTAGCTTAGCTAATATAGCTTTTATCTGCAAGCTGCAGGGGATATGCAGCCTACAAAGATGGCGGTTCTTGTGGGAAAGATGTATTCCCACCTGGTGTTTGGTGGAAGCTAATGCTAAAGCACTAATTTCAACCATGTTGATACCAACCATGTTTGAAAGCGCTTTACAATTTACATGAACTAACACTTCTTAGTTGATTTAATAAAGTTGTTTATCTTGTAGCAATGTTGTTCCATGATGTTGGTTGTTTATATATTTTGAGAATCAGTTTCTTTGATTTATCAGAAATCCGATCCTCCAAAGTGAAACTGCTCAAGCCACCATGTACAGCCGGGCTGGTAAAACACTGACTACTCAGAGGTACTCCACCTAACCCCAGTCAAAGCAAGCCTGTATGAACTCAGATGTTAGTGTCTTGCCTTTGCTGGGCTGGCTGTTGTAGAGCCGTCCGAAGGCCTCGTCTTTGGGAATGTCGGGATACAGGAACTTGAGCGGGTTTTCCGGAACGCCGCCGTTTGAGATCACCTTGTAGTCGCGTATGATGTCAGCGAACGGGAGCGCGCTCAGCCGGTTCTTAGTGTACGGCTCCACGGAGTTGAACTTTACGTCCCCTGTTGGACAAAGTGACAGTTAATAAGACAAGAGAAGAAGAAAACTGGCAGATAATCAGGAAGTGGAACCACAAATCACTGAGCTGCCTTCAGTTTCTCAGGCGTTTGATTGGCAGCTTATCGGCTATTCTGAGCAAACTTAGCGCTTTAATGTTAATTCTATTAATTAATGTTAGCTTCTACTAATTACTACTGCTATAACAATTAGCTTCCTAAATACTATGTTGCTTAATGCATAAGCAGAGCTCATTTCTGTGACTTGTACTTTATGGTTTAGCTAGCAGTGCTAGCCACTGCTGAAGCTAAGAAAACCAATTCAACCCTGTGAAACCCTGTAACTGTGTGTTTATATTTGTGTGTGTGTATGGTGTGTGTGTGTGTATGGTGTGTGTGTGCTCTCCTCTCCGCCCACCGCTGTCGCTGTGCTCCACCCAGGTGAAGGTGATTCCTCCCAGGTGGCTCTCGCTGAAGCGCAGCAGGAAGGTTCCGGGCTCGCGGTCCTTCAGCAGAACTCGCTCCATCTCTTTGCTCACGAAGCCCATGATGAAGCTGCAGACAGAAAATCACCTTCATCACTTCTCCTTCTGCCTCCAGGGTTTTACTGGAGGAACTATTGCTGTGAAGCTGCAGCGCGTTTCGCTCTGTGCCACCATTGTTCTCTGTACGGCCTGAACAATGAAGCAAAGCAGAAATAATCTGGGCAGATTACGGGAAGCTGCAGTTCCTCAGCTCAGATTAAACGGCCTTTAAAAGATGAAGACAGAAAACAGTCCCTGCAGCAGCTGGTTTCATGAACATCACAGCGTCTGATGAAGGTTTTACACACTGAGGTTGTATTTATGTAACTAACCAGCACAAAGTGGAGAGAATCCAGGAAATGATTCCGGATTTTCACCATCCTGAACACACCACACCCAGAAAGAAGCCTGGCGGTGGCAGCATCATGCTGTGGGAAAGTTAAATCCTGACAGGTAAACCTGTTACAAGGTTAACCCGTCTAGCTGCAGGGCTCAGGTTCACTAACGATGGAATAGTTTAGAACATGGGTCAGGATGGCCTAGTCAAAGTCCAGCTCCATCAGGCTCCGTCAGGTTGATGGAGGCGTTGGGGACTTACTTCTCGTTCCAGACCGGCAGCAGGTGCTTCTTGATGAGCTCCAGGATGGAATCCAGCCACATCCAGAAGCTGAACGGCTTCCCAGGAATGTTCTCCTGTGGAGGAAGGAGAGCAGGAGGAGTGACAGAGGGAAGAACAGCCGTCTGAGGTCAGTCTGGGGTCAGTCTGAGGTCAGTCTGGGGTCAGGCTGAGGTCAGTCTGGGGTCAGGCTGAGGTCAGTCTGGGGTCAGGCTGAGGTCAGTCTGAGGTCAGGCTGAGGTTACTGAGGTCAGTCTGGGGTCAGGCTGGGGTGAGTCTGGGGTCAGTCTGAGGTCAGTCTGAGGTCAGTCTGGGGTCAGTCTGAGGTCACTGAAGTCACACTGAGGTCAGTCTGGGGTCAGTCTGAGGTCAGTCTGGGGTCAGTCTGGGGTCAGTCTGGGGTCAGTCTGAGGTCAGTCTGGGGTCAGGCTGAGGTCAGTCTGAGGTCAGGCTGAGGTTACTGAGGTCAGTCTGGGGTCAGGCTGGGGTGAGTCTGGGGTCAGTCTGAGGTCAGTCTGAGGTCAGTCTGGGGTCAGTCTGAGGTCACTGAAGTCACACTGAGGTCAGTCTGGGGTCAGTCTGAGGTCAGTCTGGGGTCAGTCTGGGGTCAGTCTGGGGTCAGTCTGAGGTCACTGAGGTCAGTCTGGGGTCAGTCTGAGGTCAGTCTGAGGTCAGTCTGAGGTCAGTCTGGGGTCAGTCTGAGGTCAGGCTGAGGTTACTGAGGTCAGTCTGAGGTCAGTCTGAGGTCAGTCTGGGGTCAGGCTGGGGTCAGTCTGAGGTCAGGCTGAGGTCAGTCTGGGGTCAGTCTGAGGTCAGTCTGGGGTCAGGCTGGGGTCAGTATGAGGTCAGGCTGAGGTCAGTCTGGGGTCAGTCTGCGGTCAGGCTGGGGTCAGTATGAGGTCAGTCTGGGGTCAGTCTGAGGTCACTGAGGTCAGTCTGGGGTCACACTGAGGTCAGTCTGAAGTCAATCTGGGGTCAGTCTCAGGTCAGTCTGAGGTCACTGAGGTCAGTCTGAGGTCACACTGAGGTCAGTCTGGGGTCAGTCTGAGGTCACTGAGGTCAGTCTGGGGTCAGTCTGAGGTCAGTCTGGGGTCAGTCTGAGGTCACTGCGGTCAGTCTGGGGTCAGTCTGAGGTCACACTGAGGTCAGTCTGGGGTCAGTCTGAGGTCACTGAGGTCAGTCTGGGGTCAGTCTGAGGTCACACTGAGGTCAGTCTGGGGTCAGTCTGAGGTCAATCTGAGGTCAGTCTGAGGTCAGTCTGGGGTCAGTCTGGGGTCAGTCTGAGGTCAGTCTGAGGTCAATCTGAGGTCAATCTGAGGTCAGGCTGGGGTCAATCTGAGGTCACACTGAGGTCAGTCTGGGGTCAGTCTGAGGTCAGTCTGAGGTCAGTCTGGGGTCACTGAGAGGTCGTTACCTTAGCAAACTTGGACCAGGAGACTTGATAATCCCCACATGAGGAGTGCTGACCTGCAGAAACACAGAAAACAGCAGAAATGTCACTAGATTAAAATCTGTCCATGTTTGTGTTTCTCATGTTTTGTAGTTTATTTAGTAGTTTGGATGAGCAGAGTGTCGTCTGCACAGAGTGAAATAAAACCAGAGTTATCCTCCATCTTTAAACTGTAACTTTTATTAAAAATGTATTTTGAAGCTACCACCATGTTGTGACGGTTTGTTACGAGACAGAAAATCTGTGACCATTTCTGTTAGAGTTATTATGTTTGTTATCATTCTTACATTTATAATTTTATGTTACTAGTTTTTATTTAGAGGTTTAGTGTTCAAACTTGTTGAAACTTGGGAGACAAAATTAAATCTTCCTTAATCAAGCATGTTTGTACAGATGGTGACTTAGATCTTCCTGGGAAAGTCCTGAGCTGTAGAACCTATCTATGTGTTAATTTAGTTTCTGTGTCTCCCCTCTGTCTGTCTGAATTCACATCCTACTGTGAAGATAGGATGTGGGTTTCACCCCCTCCATTCCTGTTCACACCTTTCTCTCCCCTGCTAATAAAAGAGACAAACAAACTGAAGGTTTTCAGAACGCTCTGTGAACAGCTCGGAGGAGCTGACAGAGTTTTTCTCCTTCTGCAGAAGTCGGCTAAAAACTCATATACGTTGTCTGTGGTTCTCTTTTTCCATGTAGGTTTCAGAAAATACCTATCAGTTGGTGCCGTGACCCGGATCTCAACATACCCGTTTCGCTGACAGACAAAGGACGACGTGCTGAAACCGTGCACGGCCAGAGTCAACAGAACCTGGAAACAAAGTCCCGGGAAGTGAATTCTTCGCCAGGCCAGCGTCCTAGGTCCAACTTTGTCTGCCAACGACGGATTGACGAGATCCGAACAGACAAAACGAACCAACAGAAACGTGAGTGAAAAGCGCTATTCGGGTTTGAATCCCAAAATCGGGTTTGAGTCCCAAGGAAGGAGAGGTATATTTAGAGCCCCTCTCCGGATGAGGAAATCTCTTTGACCCTATAAAGCCTGGCCAATCAATAATAGTTTTAAAGCAAGAAGAATAAATAAATAAATAAAATTTGCCAGGTCATTTGTTTTACATAACATATAGGGTTAAAGGGATCCTCGCGTAGGCAGGGAAAGGAAAGAGAGGTATTTTAGAGCCCCTCTCTGGATGAGGAAATCTCTTTGACCCTATGAAACCTGACCAAAAAAAAAAAAAAAAAAAAAAAAAAAAAAAAAAAAAAAAAATAAATAGTCAGAAAATTCTAATCTTTTTAGAACTAGGATGATCTTCATGAAGTACAAAACCTAGGGTTAAAGGGATCCTCGCGTAGGCAGGGAAAAGGAAGGAGGGGTAATTTAGAGTCCCCCTCTGGATGAGGTGGCCCTTAAAGGGATCCTCGCGTAGGCAGGGAATATTATTTTTTTGTGTGTGTGCAAGTGTGAATGGTGCTCAACATTGAGAGTAAAACTTTCTGTCCTCGGAATTAGAATCCTAGGTGAAGAACCGGACCAGAACTAGTCTGGCCTAGAAGACTGTTCTTCAGGGGACACTAAGCGCTCACTTAGAGCACTCTCTTTGAAGAAAAAGCACAAAATATCAAGCCTTTGTAAGCTAATTGCAGTACTGAAATAATGGGAAATAAATGTTGTAATTCCTCACTTGCTGAGGATCTAAGAAGGGATGAAAATTACGCTGTCCAGACTTCTTGGTGGCATGACATACATGTCAAAATGGAAAAAAGAACAGCACTTAAAAACTTATTTGTAAAACCAGAAGATAATGAACTCAATGCAGGCAGAGAAAAGGCCATAACATTGCAGGGAGCGCAGGCTCCTGCAGCCACCCCACCCCCAGCCGCTGCTGCCGTTCCGTCTGCCCCAGTCCCAGCAGACAATAAATCAAGCATTTCTGCTATTATTGTTTTTCATATAGATGATATTGAAGAATTAGAAACTTCTGCCTTGTTCCAAAGCCCCCGTAGGGGACGAGGCAGAGGCAGTCAGAGGGGAGGGAGACCCCTTAATGGGACACCAAATAATCCTCCAAAAGATCCAGAAGGTTGCTGGAACTGTGGTGATTTTGATCACTGGGCGAAAGAATGTAAAAAAAATAGATGGAATAACAGAAGGGGTGGTGGAGGAAGAAGACGGCACAGGCTAAACTCCTCAGCTTGATCAGACTTTACCACACTCCAAAAACACAAACCCCCAGTCCAAATTGATGAAATGCTAGAGACATGTGCATGCAGTTTAAGACGTTAAGTAAAACCATAAAAGAAATTGAATTCCTGCAAGAAATCAGTGTATGCAAAATAATTTTTAATGTTACTAAAAAATTTGGTTTAAACCTCACAAGTGAGAAATAATTTGTTTTAAGAAATACTGATGTTTGTTTTGTTTTTCTTTTTTGAGCATTCCTACACCTTTAAAGAAAAACCAGAAAAGAGAGGTCTCACTGAAATAAAAGCATGGGAACAACTTCTTTGTATGCTAAAAGTGGAATCATGACTTTCCTGAAAGAGGAGAAGCTGAAAAATAAAACTAAATAATAAAATTGTCCTCAGAGAACAATGTTTAATGTATTGTGTCGGAATAATATTATAACACCAAATTGGTGAAATGATTCTTAGCTGTCTATCTGGAGGGGTCAGCGGTCAGAGTAAGGTACCGACCTGGACATTGTCCAGCCTCGTAACTCTTAGGCCTTGAGAGGAGGGCTGCCCGCTGACTTCACAGTCTGCAGCACTGAGATCAACAAATTTAGAGAAATCCATTGTTCTCTGGTGAGACGTGTCTTAGATGAAGTTAACTTAAACTTACATTCTACATTTTACAAGTTAATGGTGAACATGATGAAAGAGACTACAGCTTTTAACATGTTTCATGTTTATATGTGTTTGAATAAGAAAATGGTTTATGACTTCTTAAAAAGTTGGATAATAAGTGGCTAAAAACTATACGATGAAAAGAAAAGAAAGTTATATGGAAAATGTTTGTGTATAAAAAAAAGAAAAAAGAACACAGAAAAGCAAGCAAACACTAATTTGACTCTTATTTGCTTCTTTCCTTTTCCTCTGTCTGAGCCTCGCTGCGCTGCGTCTGACCTCTGACCTCAGCTCTGATCTGTCCTGCCAATCAGATGACGTCCCTCCTTCATCACCAGCCAGTTGATAAAGAAGCGAAAAAGGACAGGACGATTTCTACCAACTGGACACTGAAGGCAATAAAGTGTCCACTGGTCCTAATTCCTTGACATCTGGGAACTGCCATGCAGCAAAACTACGTACTGTATGGAGTCCTGCTAGACGTTTGGAAAAAGACAGCAAACTGAACTGTTTGCCGCTTGTTTCATTGGTGGACAAAGGGACGGTCTGGACAACTTATAAATAATCCAACACCAGAGCCAGTTGGACTGACAGGGAGCTGGAGAAGAGACAGAGGGAGGACCAGCTGCAGCGACGCCAGCAGCAGGAGTCAGAAGCGAGAAGTGAGACAGGAGAAATGCGAGATAAGTTATACACACACACTGCTGTGACACACACTGCTACTGTAATGAGGACTTGCTTGCTTACTTACTAGCAGGAAGGAATTATCTAGCTAGAAAAGGACATATTGAAGGCTTTTAGGTACAATGTTAAATAAAATCGTCCACTTTGTACCCGTTAACTCAGTCCTTAATAGAAGGACCAGTGATCCTCTTAGGGCCCACGAGCCATAGATTGGGAAACTGTGAAGGAAAAAACTGTAATGGTTAAAAGTTAAGAAAGAAAAAAAAAACTGAGTGTGATACGGCTAAATTACACCAACTAAAATTATTAGATTCAAAACTAATAATGATTTGCAAATGTTTTATTTTCTTTGAAATATATACAAGTTTGGAACTAAATTAAACATATCTAAGTGTTGAACTTAATTGATATTGCAGTGTTGAAATACTATGAAGTATTTCTTTGCATTTAACTGAAACACTTAACTTAGAGTTTAATTCTATAAAGAATCTACAGATTGATTGGGATTGTGTTTGTGTGTTTTATATTGGGATGAATGACAATTGTTTTGAGAAGAGAGAAATTTTACTGCTAAATTGAGTAACGGATAAAATTATTGACCATTTAATTTTTTATAAAAAACTTACATTGTTAACTTGTCTGAAATGCGAGGTTAAGTGAAAGTCTGTGACTTTAAGCAACCTTATAAACGGCTACTAAAAACTGATGATTGTGATTAAAAGCAACATTTTCTAGATTTCAGTCTAGAACATTTTAATCCAGATTTGATTGATAGTCAATAAATTCAAAAAGAAATGAAAAATTAGAGGATTTGAGGTTTTGGTTTAATTTCAGGATGGTCATTTTTATTTAGGAAGAGTTATGCTTTGATGAATTTGATAACATCTACAGGGAAACCAGTCACCCATGCATCCTTGCTTAAGAATCTTTTGCAGGCCATGTATTTACCAGCTGAACTAGCAGTTTGTAAGTGTGCAGTGCACACCACGGAACAGAATGAGGTTTCAAGTGGCAATAGATTAGCTGATAAAGTAGCAAAGGAAGCTGCAGCTGGGAAGCATGGGGGAGACAATTTCTCAATACAGACAGAAGATGATCAAGTAATAGACAAAGCTGTGTTAAAAGACATGTAAGATAATGCTCCAAACGCAGAAAAACAAATGTGGATAACTAAAGGGGCGACACTGAATGATGATCGAATTTTTTCAATAAATAGTACGCCGGTCCTTCCAAAATCTCTTTTTAGAGCAGCAGCAATTTTGACACATGGACATTGTCATGTGTCAACAGGGGGGATGGTCTCTATGCTACAACAGCATTTTACCACATATGGATTAAATTCTTACTTAAAAAAATTTTTGTACTGCATGTCCAGTTTGTGTCAGAAACAATCCTCAAGGAAACATTATTCCAACACATGGCATCCCACAAACTATTTATAGTGACAATGGGCCACATTTTGTAAACCAAGTAGTACAAAACATGGCTACTCACTTAGGAATGACATTAAAGAATCACTGTGCCTACCACCCCCAGAGTGCAGGATTGGTGGAAAGAACCAATGGTACTGTGAAAAGCAGATTGAAGAAATGCATGGAAACTACTGGCAAGCCAAGGCCAGACTGTTTAGATTTGGTAAAACTATATATGAGAATTACACCCACACAGGAAGGGTTGACACCATTTGAAATAATTCATGGAAGATCATATAGATTACCTATATTTTCATTCAGATTTACAGAAAGCAGATAAGGAACAAACTTTGGTAGATTATATGATCAGAATCCTGAAACAGAAAGAGGTGTTAAATGCAAATTCACTGCCGTCTGACTGTTCTCCTCTACAGGAAATAGATAAAACCACCCCCATCCAGCCAGGAAACTGGGTCTACATAAAGGTCATCAAAACCAGCCCATGCTGGGAAGGACCCTTCCAGGTGCTAATGACCACACCAAACAGCCGTAAAGATTGCAGCTGGATACATCTCAGTCCCTGCAAGCTGCAGAGAGTGTTTGAACCCCTAAGTAGGCGGAGGGAGGAAGGCCGGACTTCAAAGGGGGGCTATTTTTTAGAGTAGCTCGTCTCAAACCCGGTGAAGAAACGCTTAAGATTCCCCCGTCTTTAGTTTGGGGGTTCTGACATCTCTGTGTGCCGAGCAGCAATGGGGACTCCATATGCCAGATGGATCTTCTACTGCGCTGTGACTGCAGCATCAACCTGTGGTGGAAACTAATGAATAGAACCGCGTACGAGGGACATGCTGTGAACTGCTATGTGTGTGCGCAGCTGCCAATCGCCACACACAACTCAGGTCTGCGTGTAGGACACATCACGGATGACAAATAGATGTGTCTCTATGGCCTGAGCACACAACCACGACTCAGCGTCCCCATGCCAAAGGGATGCAAACGGTGGAAAAATGACTATTCTGTTCTACTTCAGATAGGAGATGCCGTGAAGGAACTTTTTGGATCTATGAACTGTTCCTTTAATGCTGACGTATTTCCATTTCCACTAACCACATGGAAAATACCAGAGACCATTTCTTTAGCAGGAGCTAAACCCGGGTCTCTGAGGAGCTGCATGTTCAACAACGGACATGTTTCTCTTGGGACGTTACCTTGGAATTTGTGTAACAGAGTTTACACCTACTGCGAACCGACACAGGATTTCATCGACTGCACAGCCTGCAGGGGTCAAAGGATGACTCCACACTGCAAAGTCTGGAAGGACAACCCAGACTGTGACAACTTGTTTCAGGAGAGGAGTTTCAACATCACGCACAAGACAAAGAGGAAACAGGAGACAACGCTGTGCAGTACCATAGTGCCAGGAGACTATGGTTCACGGGTGATGGCAGACTGGTACTTCCTGTACCCGATTGTAATCATCGGGAAAGGACGACACATTCTGGCTGCCTGCTCCAAGCGTGATGCCTGAGGTCAAACGCTGTGGAGGCCTCACAACAGACACTGGAGTTCCATGGGAATTCAGGCTTTGGACCGGAGGAGAAAAGTTCATTCAGAGCATGTTTCCAGGAGTTGGATTAGGAGAGGTTCGAAGCCACGCTGAAATCAACAGATATGGATTACTGCGACTCATCAACAGCACACACCAGCTGGCAAATGGCACCATGAGAGAGCTGACTGAACTGAGAAACATGGTTTTGCAAAATCGTGTTGTGCTGGACCTGCTCACAGCCTCTCAGGGAGGTGTTTGTAAAATCATTGGCCCAGCGTGCTGTACATTCGTTCCTGACGAAACAGGAACTGGTGGAACCATTTCTGACGCTTTACATGAACTGGAAGAACTTAAACATTATGTGGAAAGTGGAACGAAAGGATCACATCCTTTTGACTTTCTGTCTTGGCTCACTTCTGGGCCATGGTGGAAGATTGTTACACCAATTCTGACTGTGTTGATTCTTTTTTGCCTGTTTAAAACTTGCATCGTTCAATGCCTTCGTAGCATGATGCTAAAGACATTTAACACAGCCATGATCAACTATCAGATGGTCAGGGTAATCTCTGACACCGATGAAGATTACATGTCTCTTCAGAGAGATGAAGATGAACTGAAAAAAAAAAAAAGAAATGTATGACGATGTCCTGTAACTAATAAACAGATGGAATCAAATGTTTTATGACACCTACACTGAAAATGTGAAAACAAGTGGTGCTTGTGATGAAAGGAAATTGCATTTGGTTTTCTACTGTTTCGTTTATAATTCTTTTTTTTTATGTGTTCTTTTTCATTTTAAGATTTTGAGTGGCTTTTGTATAAGAATGTTAAACAGGGGGGAAATGTTAGAGTTATTATGTTTGTTATCATTCTTACATTTATAATTTTATGTTACTAGTTTTTATTTAGAGGTTTAGTGTTCAAACTTGTTGAAACTTGGGAGACAAAATTAAATCTTCCTTAATCAAGCATGTTTGTACAGATGGTGACTTAGATCTTCCTGGGAAAGTCCTGAGCTGTAGAACCTATCTATGTGTTAATTTAGTTTCTGTGTCCCCCCTCTGTCTGTCTGAATTCACATCCTACTGTGAAGATAGGATGTGGGTTTCACCCCCTCCATTCCTGTTCACACCTTTCTCTCCCCTGCTAATAAAAGAGACAAACAAACTGAAGGTTTTCAGAACGCTCTGTGAACAGCTCGGAGGAGCTGACAGAGTTTTTCTCCTTCTGCAGAAGTCGGCTAAAAACTCATATACGTTGTCTGTGGTTCTCTTTTCCATGTAGGTTTCAGAGAATACCTATCAATTTCCTTTCCTGTTTCCTTCAACGCTAACTAGAAACAACCAATCAGAGCCCGGAGGCGGGGCTTAGTGCTGCCAATCATCCTTCGTTTGTGAATGCTAAATCTAGTTAGCATAGTGATGGATAGATGATGGTTCTCCACCATTGGCATTTAGCAGTGAGTACATGAGTTTGCTTGGCAGCGCTAAGCCCCGCCTCCTGGCTCTGATTGGTTGTTTTTGTTGCATTTCCTCAGTCGGTAAAGCA
>NC_088831.1:45277575-45454635 GCF_904066995.2 Poecilia reticulata
TTCTCACTTAATATTTATATGAATAATAAAATACTTGAACTTGATGCTAACTTGCTAACGTAGCCTAGCTTAGCATAGTGAGAATGTCACAGGTTTCATTTAATATTCACAATATTTTCTGTGAACTTAAATAGATTCCTAAATAAACAGTGTTGAATGAAAGGAGGATATTAAAACTTATTTTCCTTGTAGCAGTTATAAAATTACTACTTCATTCTACTAAAATCACATTATTCAGGGATTATCTTGACTTTTTTGTCATACATTTTTTTACTTAACAACTTTTTATTGCATGATTATGACTATTGTGGTATTAGGAGTTTATTGTCTTATTGCGACTTTTTTCATATAATGACTTTATTTCTGTGATGTCATAGGTTTTCTCTGTGGTATCTAGATGATGTCATCGCTGATATTTTCCATTCATTTAGCTAAACCTGAGCAGTAAACGTATTTGTGTCGCTGATTTGGCTATTAAATCGGCCGTTAGGTGTAAACATGTCCGCTGAGGTTAGCAGATTATTGTCATCATGATATTAAGTGATGTTTACCAGCTCTGCAGCTGCTCCAGGCCCGTCAGCAGCGGCCCTCCGATGGCGGCGATCTGCTGCCGCCGTTTCCAGTCCTGCAGCTCCGGTCGCAGCTGAGAGGTCATAAGGTCGTCGATCTCTTTGATCACCACGTCCATCTTTGACAGGATCTCCTGAAAACCAGAGGAGGAACGAAGAGCGACGCGTTTACAGCTGTAGATGTTGGAGCTGCTGAGGCTTCGTGACTCTGCTGACCTTCCGTTTGAAGTCCAGCCTGTTGAGCATCTCCTGCAGGCGAGTTATTCCCTGTTTGATCATCTCTGATGTTCTGTCTGCCGATTCTGGAAAACCAAACACGTGAACATTCAGCGCTTCCTTCCAGCCGTCCAGACCCTGGAGGAGCGCCGCTCACCTCGTGACTGAAGCGTCTTGTAGCAGAAATCGAAATCGTCCTGCATGTCCTCGATGTTTTTCACCGCCTGGTCCATCAGCTGCAGACAAAAACGTTTAGTTTTTATCAGAGCCGATGCTCCGCAGCCCGTTTCTCTGCAGGTGTGCTCGGCTACCTGGACGCTGTTTCTGATGATGCTGACCCGGTTGTCCATGTTCTTCTGCCTCTCAAAGGCCACAGAGTTCTGCAGCGACTGCTCCAGCGCGCCCTGCAGAGACATCCAGTTAGCCGCACCAATGTCTCAAATGTCTTCATTTTAAATCTGTTGATAAAGATGAAATGATACGAAGCAGCAAAGAGACAGTTATACAATGTTCTGCGAAGGCCAAACTGATCTGAGGACACTGTGATGAGATGTTGTTATTATTTGAGTATCACAGAAACGGCCTGAGCTCAGCAAGCTGCAGGTCCATATCAATCACTTTATTACTTTACAAAACTGCATTTTATTCAAACTCCTCCTGCTTTAATTTAACAAACTTATTTTGTTGAAATATTTGCAGTAATTTTAAATATTTTCAATAAAATCTTACCAAAAAAAATACATTAATTTCCTTTTATGGAAAATTTAGATTTTTTAAAATGTATTTTATTTTTAAAATAAAGTTATTTTCCTTCGGTCTGAAAATCCTCCCCAAATTCAGAGCTGAAAGAAGATTTTATTTTGGAGGGTCACATTGTCTTCAGTTCAGCTGGTCAGAAGCTACAGGGCGGAATAAAGCAGGAAAAGTTGAAACCAGAATGAGGATGAGGAGCAAAACGAGATTTTCTGATGCTGCGATCCATAAAAGCAGCATCACAGATAATAGCAGCAGCATCAGAGCTAACAGCATCAGCAGCTGCAGCATCATCATCAGCATTATCAGCAGCAGCATCAGAGCTAACAGCATCATCAGCAGCAGCATAATCATCATCAGCAGCAGCTGCAGCATCATCAGCAGCAGCATCAGAGCTAACAGCATCAGCAGCTGCAGCATCATCATCAGCATCATCAGCAGCAGCATCAGAGCTAACAGCATCAGCAGCTGCAGCATAATCAGTAGCATCATCAGCAGCATCAGCAACATAATCAGCATAAGCAGCATAATCATCATCAGCATCATCATCATCATCATCATCATCATCAGCAGCATCATCATCATCATCATCATCATCATCAGCATAAGCAGCATAATCATCATCAGCATCAGCATCAGCAGCATAATCATCATCAGCAGCAGCATCATCATCATCATCATCATCATCAGCATAATCATCATCAGCAGCAGCATCAGCAGCATCATCATCATCATCAGCATCAGCATCATAATCATCATCAGCAGCAGCATCAGCATCATCATCATCATCATCATCATCATCATCATCATCATCATCATCATCATCAGCATAAGCAGCATCATCATCATCATCATCAGCATAAGCAGCATCATCATCATCATCATCATCATCATCATCATCATCATCAGCATAAGCAGCATCAGCATCATCATCATCATCATCATCAGCATAAGCAGCATAATCATCATCAGCAGGATCAGCATCAGCATCATCATCATCATCATCATCATCATCATCAGCAGCAGCATAATCATCATCAGCAGCATCAGCATCATCATCATCATCATCATCAGCATAATCATCATCATCAGCATCAGCATCATCATCATCATCAGCAGCAGCATAATCATCATCAGCAGCATCAGCATCATCATCATCATCATCATCAGCATAAGCAGCATAATCATCATCATCAGCATCATCATCATCATCATCATCATCATCATCAGCATAAGCAGCATAATCATCATCATCAGCAGCATCATCATCATCATCATCATCATCATCAGCATAAGCAGCATAATCATCATCAGCAGCATCAGCATCATCATCATCATCATCAGCATCAGCATCATCATCAGCAGCATCAGCATCATCATCATCATCATCATCATCATCATCATCAGCATAAGCAGCATAATCATCATCATCAGCAGCATCATCATCATCATCATCATCATCATCATCATCAGCATAAGCAGCATAATCATCATCAGCAGGATCAGCATCATCATCATCATCATCATCATCATCATCATCATCATCATCAGCATCATCATCATCAGCATCAGCAGCATCAGCATCATCATCATCATCAGCATAAGCATCATCATCATCATCATCAGCATAAGCAGCATAATCATCATCATCATCATCATCATCATCATCATCATCAGCAGCATCATCATCATCATCATCATCATCATCATCATCATCATCATCATCATCATCATCAGCATAAGCAGCATAATCATCATCAGCAGGATCAGCATCATCATCATCATCATCATCAGCATCAGCATCATCATCATCATCATCATCATCAGCATAAGCAGCATAATCATCATCATCAGCATCATCATCATCATCATCATCATCATCATCAGCATAAGCAGCATAATCATCATCAGCAGGATCAGCATCATCATCATCATCATCATCAGCATCATCATCATCAGCATCAGCAGCATCAGCATCATCATCATCATCAGCATAAGCATCATCATCATCATCATCATCATCATCATCAGCAGGATCAGCATCATCATCATCATCATCATCATCATCAGCATAAGCAGCATCAGCATCATCATCATCATCAGCATCATCATCAGCAGCATCAGCATCATCATCATCATCATCATCAGCAGCATCATCATCATCATCAGCATCAGCAGCATCAGCATCATCATCATCAGCAGCATCAGCATCAGCAGCATCAGCATCAGCAGCATCAGCATCATCATCATCAGCATCAGCAGCATCAGCAGCATCAGCATCATCATCATCAGCATCATCAGCATCAGCAGCATCAGCATCATCATCATCATCATCAGCATAAGCAGCATCAGCATCATCATCATCATCATCATCAGCATCAGCATCAGCAGCATCAGCATCATCATCATCATCAGCAGGATCAGCATCATCATCATCATCATCATCATCAGCAGCATCAGCATCATCATCATCATCAGCAGGATCAGCATCAGCATCATCATCATCATCAGCATCAGCATCATCATCATCATCATCATCAGCAGCATCAGCATCATCATCATCAGCAGCATCAGCATCATCATCATCATCATCATCAGCATCAGCAGCATCATCATCATCATCATCATCAGCAGGATCAGCATCATCATCATCATCATCATCAGCATCAGCATCATCATCAGCATCATCATCATCAGCAGCATCAGCATCATCATCATCATCATCATCAGCATCAGCATCATCATCATCATCATCATCATCATCATCAGCAGGATCAGCATCATCATCATCAGCATCATCAGCATCAGCATCATCATCATCATCATCAGCATCATCATCATCAGCATCAGCATCATCATCATCAGCATCATCAGCATCAGCATCATCATCATCATCATCATCATCATCATCATCAGCAGGATCAGCATCATCATCATCATCATCAGCAGCAGCAGCATCAGCATCATCATCAGCATCATCATCATCATCATCAGCATCAGCATCAGCATCAGCATCATCATCAGCATCATCATCATCAGCAGCAGCATCATCATCAGCAGCATCATCAGCAGCAGCATCATCATCAGCATCATCATCATCAGCAGCAGCATCAGCAGCATCATCGGCCCCCAGGCTGCGTCACCAACCTGTTCCTGGCTGCAGGTGGCGGCCAGGATCCGCCGCTCCTCCCGCAGGCAGGTGGCGATGACTCTGGCCATCCCTGTCAGGTTGCTGGTGTATTTCCTCTGGAGCCACATTCACAAACAGCCACATGTTCCAGGTTAGAGCAAAACGTTTGAACAAAACCAGACGAGGAAGTTTTCTAATCATTTCCACGTGAACCGGGTCCGTATTGTTCTGCTTCTTCCGTTACCCGGAATATTGTTACGCAATCACTGAACACAAACTCGTCACGTTCACCGTTTCCTTCTTAGATGCGACTTTCCTGGTTTCACCAGCAAGTTTTATTATACTGGATATTAACCTATAATCTATAATCTATAACCTGTAATCTATAACCTGTAATCTATAACCTGTAATCTATAATCTATAATCTATAATCTATAACCTGTAATCTATAACCTGTAATCTATAACCTGTAATCTATAACCTCAGCACCGCCCGAGGAGCTGCTGCTACAGAAACATTAATAATCTGTGGCTTCCTGCTGTTTGGTTTGTTGCATTTATTAAATAGATTTTATGTCTTTTTAAGACGTCGTGTTAAAAATAACCTGCAAATAAATAAAAGTTCATTTCTAAAAATGAGCTTTTGCCCCAAATATTTACAGATTCCAGAACCGGATCTACCTGGACCCACTGGGCCCAGAGGCACAGGTGATAAACTAAAGAACTCAGCAATCAGGGAATGCTTTACAGATCAGAACCGATCAGAACTGGATCAGAACCAATCAGAACTGGATCAGAACCAATCAGAACTGGATCAGAACTGGATCAGAACCAATCAGAACTGGATCAGAACCAATCAGAACTGGATCAGAACCAATCAGAACTGGATCAGAACCAATCAGAACTGGATCAGAACCGATCAGAACTGGATCAGAACCAATCAGAACTGGATCAGAACTGGATCAGAACCAGTCTGACGCTGCTGGGGCCCTGATGGTGTTTCTGGTTGTTTTGTCAGTGACGACTTTCAGGTTTGAGTATCTGATACTGACTCCATGTTTGGTGTATTTGATGTTATCAATATATTAAGAAAAACAGAAATTATTGCCTTAGCATTAGCTTCTGCTAAACATCGTGTTGGCGCAATGGTTCTGATGGCCCATTTGAAGGAGTCCAGTTGTTTTTTCTTTACCTTATTGGCCATAATCTTTACATAATCCTGGTTTTCTTGCTTTAGTCTTGACTGGATGTTTCTGCTAATGGAAACGGTTTTTATTGGGCCTGAAGTTGAAATGTAGTAATGTAGGATTTCCTCCATATTAAACCGTTGCCATAGTTACACCAACATCTGCTTGTGATTGGCTGATTGATCCTCTTCCGGTCACCAAAGAGCTGAACTCTCAGGGTCAGATGATACAGAGAAGGTGCTTCCTGTTACAAACACACTAAGTTCTCACGAGGTTTTTAGTCTTTCAGACATTTTAGATTCTCCAGCTACTAAATTCAGCCAAATAAACATTTACAAATTAGGCTGGAGTAAATTTAGCCACCGCAAACTTTCCCACAGCCGTGTTCTCACCACGATGAGCTTCTGCTCGACATTTACACCCAGAGCGAGGCGTCAGCTGCCCATTCAGAAAAACCAGAACTGCGGAAAATTCACCCACAGTCGTGACGAAGCGGAAAGTCAGAGGATCCGATGCACGCCTACACCGGAGCAGCCGGGCCGGACGGCTGCAGGCTGACGGCCAGGAACAGACTCAGCAAGAACCTCAAAGATCATTTCAAAACGAATCAAACTAAAAGCAGAAATAAGCCTCAAAGTCTCAGTTTTGGTCCTTGTTGTGTTGCTTTGAATCTACAGGAACACAACAGCAGCAGAAAACCGCAAACGCCACCGAGCAGAGCTCAGGAGTGTCTGCTTCCTCTGCCTCATGTTCGCTTCGACACAAACATCGAGCTGACAGGAAGCCGCGGCCCGGTTCTGCAAGCTGAACAACTTTTCAAGAACAGAACACATGTTTCTGACGTTTCCTCCAACAAACGTCCTGCAGAAATCCTCAGACAAACAGCATTTACTGCAAAGTACTGCAAAGTACTGCAAAGTACTGCAAAGTACTGCAAAGTACTGCAAAGTACTCGGCTTCAGACGGATCTTTAAAGCTGGATGTTTGGGATTAAGTTCACAAACATTTCCAGATCATGTGGAGGAGAACCAGCCACACATTTAAAGCTCATTTCAAGCCAACATGAACTAGATTTTACTTCCTTTTCTCTCCTACAAGCTGTGCAGCAAACGCCATCCTGCTACTTCTGCTTACTACTGCGGGTCGGCTCTGACCTGGTTCTGATGCCAGAGCCGTTTCAGGAGGAATAAACTGGTTTCTGTACGGATGACTAAACGTTTCATGGTGATGCTCATGAAAGAACCGGAAAACTTTTTCCTGTCATTGAAGACAGATTACCGTAAATCCAGGCAGAATTTGTTACTGCCTGGAAATCGGTAGAAATGATTTGACGCTTCCGGCAGCTCGTCTTTCTTTCCTCTGTAAATATCAGTAAAAAACTAAAAAATAATCCGTTTTAGAGCTTCTTCCAGTCGTGAACACACTGCTGCTAATGTGCAGCACTAATTTTTCACTTAGTCATTCAGAGTTTTTGCTAACTTTGAAAACAAAATTAGTGCTTTAGAGCTTTAGCATTAGCCTCCCCTAATTATGTTTATTTAGAGCTTTAGCACTAGCTTCCCCTAATTATGTTTATTTAGAGCTTTAGCATTAGCTTCCACTAATTGCTAAGTTGGTTTAGTATCTTAGTGTTAGCTTCCTCGCTGACATCGTCCATTAGCATTAGCTGAACTAATGTTTATGATTGGTGTTTTAGGATTAGATAATAAACCTGTTAGCTAGCGTTGCTAGCTGCTGGCTCCTTATCTGTCCCTGTTATCATTCTATACTTTACTGCGCTAATAAATGGCTAGCCTTCTGTTTACCTGCAGAATCGGAGATTCTGGTCCGTTTTGATCCATCATCAATGACGAGAATCTCCAGTTCATGGAAAATGTATTTTAAAAATGCGGATTTTCATTTAATTGCTTTTTGAATAAAATAATCTGATGACTTGTGTGACTTCTGCTCTTGAGTTGCAGCTTAATTTTGTTTCTCTTCTGTTCAGGATGAGATTCTTGTTTTTATTCTGCATGGACTACTTCCTGTGGACTGTGGTCATGAATAAGGGAAGATGCTGCAGTAAATGACAGCATTTCTGCAGTGGATGATGATCTTAACTAGGAAAAGAAAAACTCAGAAGCAGGAAGGAGAAATAAACGTGATGCTCTTGGAAACCAGGTAGCTGAATTCCTGAGGTTTGAGGTGAAAGTTCACCTCCTAAATGTAAAACCAGAAACAAAGCCGGCGTTGTTGGAAGCTGTTACCTGCAGCTGCTGCTGAATGATTTTCATGTTGTGTCTTTGCAGGAAGTTCTGCTCCTGCGATCGGACCTTCTCCAGCTGCGTCTGCAGGTTGGTGAACAGAACCGAAGCCATGGACTCGTCGTTGACCGCAGAATCCCTGAAAACGGCCGAGAACGACCAGAAGAGCAGCGAGATTTACACAACGAGCAGCTGCAGCTGGACGTGATAGAGATTCATCTGATTTAAATGGATGCACTTTGACCCCAGAAGTCAGAGTCACTGAGTGAATATCGGTGCTACTGAGACTGATTCCAGTCTACAAAGAGAGAATAAGTTTTAGGTTTGAGAGAAAGATGCTCCAGTAGTGAAGAGTTCAAGTTGAATATGCTGCTGTTTGCAGTAGGAGGGTGAAGTTAGCGTTAGCGCTAAAGTTAGCGTTAGCGGTGAAGTTAACATTAGTGGTCAGGTTAGCGTTAGCAGTTAAGTTAGTGTTAGCGGTAAAGTTAGCATTAGTGGTAAAGTTAACGTTTGCGGTGACGTCAACGTTAGTGGTCAGGTTAGTGTTAGTGGTCAGGTTAACGTTAGCGGTAAAGTTAGCATTAGTGGTAAAGTTAGCGTTAGCGGTGAAGTTAACGTTAGCAGTGAAGTTAGTATTAGCGGTGAAGATAGCGTTAGCGGTGAAGATAGCATTAGCAGTGAAGTTAGCGGTAAAGTTAACATTAGTGGTCAAGCTAGTGTTAGAGGGACTCTCTGAGGATCAGGATGTTTGCAGACGACATTGTGATCCACATTTCTCTGTTGGAGTCACAGTTAGCGCAGTTAGCTTAGCATGATGTGTGTTTGATTGGGGGCTTTTTTTTGACAGAGTTCAGGTGTGACTGCTGGTTTCAGTCTATCACCTGAACCCACAGATTCGCATTAAGGGGCTGAATTTGTGTTTTTGCCATTTTACAGCATAATAAAACTGTTAGCTTCTGTTGCTATAAAATGCTATGAAATATGAATTACAAGAAACTTAACTTTGTAATTCAAACCTTGAAACGTCACTAGATTGAGAAATAAACTTCATTTACAGAAAAATGATGTTTTTAATGTGAGAATAGGCATCAATAGTTTTATGTTATTTTAACAACAGATTTTCTCTTTATTAAGATATTTCAAATATAATTCTTATTTTAATGAGTTTCATTTAATTTTAAAGAAAAACTTTTATTTTAACAACATGTAAATATTTAACTCGTTGAAAATGTTTAAAGGTTTTTCTCCTATTTCTCTCTTTCATTTAAACATTTAAATAATAAGTGTTGCTGTTTTACAGATTTTATATTTCTTATTTAAATTATCACAAAACCTGAAACCAAAGCTCTTAAAAACATCAAAGGGAAAGTTTGATTTAGTTTCAGATTAAGTAAAAGTTATTTATAATATTTCGTTAAGATCAAATCACAGGTTTTCTTTCTCACTTTGTTTTTTTCTTTTTAAAAACACACAAAACTCAGATTATCGTTATTATTTATCAAGTTTTTCTTCAGACTTTAAATGATTGTTTTGGTTCAACACCTGATCATCAAATGTAAATGAATCAGTTTGAGGAAAAAGTTTCATATTCAAAACGAGAATCTCTGTTTTTATCGTCTTTATCTTTAAAACTGAACAAAGAAACAGAAAAAAAAACAGATTTTGTGGAGAGAGAATGAAGATTTCACTAAAGAAGACGTCGTTTTTGTCTTTGCTGTGAAAATCTGTGAGAATAATCTGAAAAGAAAATATGATTTAATGAATTTCCTGTTGGAGTTTCACCCTGTTGTTAACATATCAGGGAAGTAAAACATCAACAGTTTGAATCTGAAGTGTATTTATTTCATAGATGTTTTATGAAACCTGCTCACAGGTTTTACTCTCAGGTCAAATCAAACGAGACAAAACAGAAGCAAAAGTTGAACTAAAATGTTTCTGGAGGACCGTCGGTCCAAACAGCAGGAGTTTAAACTTTTCTTAATTCCAGTTAACAGCATGATCACATGAATCACGTGAAGTTACAGGATTTTCACCTCTGAGGAAGATAATTAAATATTCTCAAAATAAAGGAACAAAGTGATGCTTCAAAACCGAATCCAGATCATTTTATATTTACTGTAAAAAGCTGAATTGTTCTCCAGCTTGTGAGACTTTCCATCCATTTCATTTGATCCGTTTCTCTACATTTCCAGCAGACATGCTGCCATGTTCAGGTCCACGTTGCAGTCGATGCAGCAGAACCGACCCGAGTCGGACTCACCAGTCCTGGGACTCAATCCAGCCGGCCAGGCCCTGCCGGATGTCCATGGGGAAGTTGTCATCGTACAGGTAGTCCACCTGCTCCAGGAGCCTCATCTCCAGCTGCTGGACCTGCTTCCACTGGCTCATCCTGCTTCTGGCTCAGGGTCAGAGGTCACGCGCAGAAAGCTGGCTGTGCTGCTCTTCAGATGATCCTGGGTGTCAGAGCGCCGTTTGCCCGTCAGTCCCTGCCAGCATGTGCGCCTGCTTGTGTGAGAGGTTTCAGTTTTACAGTGCGCTGCTGCGTTCAGGAAGAGAGCTGATTTACTGGCTGCTGGCGCTCAGCAGGAAGCCGGCCCATCCCCCGCCAGCGTCAGCTGCAGGTTTCACCCCCCGCGGTTCCACTCCGGCACAAAAACAGCACAGCACAGCAATAAAACCAGAAACGGAACGTATGGAACTCCCAAAGTGCCATTAATTATTGTTCCTTTGTGTTTACATTTAGCTCCAAACTAGTTACCTCACTAACTAAATATTTACCTACTAATTACATGTTTAGCTTGCTAATTAAATAGTTACGTTCAAACTAAGTATGTAGCTCACTAACTGAATATTTACTTGTGCTAACTCATTTTCTAGATAACTATGAAGTTTCAGATCTAAATATTTCGCTAGTGAACTAAATAGTTAACTTACTACTTAGTAAGTTAACTATTTAGTTAACTTATGGAGGAAGTTGGGTTGCGGTCTGAGAGAGGAATTCAAATGATTGTTTGATTGTTTAAACCTAAATATTTATTATCTAAATATTTAGGTTCCAACTGAGTAAGTAGCTGACTAACTGAATATTTAGCATCTCTTAAACATTTAGCTCCCAAATAACTTTGCTCAATAACTAAATATTTACATTAAAGCCAACTTTTTGCTAGCTCAAGATTTAGTCTGGAGCTAAATATTTAGTTTGATAATTAAACATTTAGGATAGAAGTAAAAAAATGTTTTAATTATTTAGTTCTGAGCTAAATATTTATATCACTGACTAAATATTTACTTTGAATTTAGTTTGCTAGCTAAATGTTTAGTTTGGAGCTAAATATTTAGCTGGCTAGCTATAACAGCCACTTCAACACAAAGATACCTTGAACGTTTCCAGGAGGAGTCATGCTGTGGGACTGCTGCTGTCTCTTTAATAATTATTGAGTCTAACTCACACAGTGAGTCACAGATTAACATCGGGAATAAAACCAATGTGACGTGTGACTGAAAGTGAGAGTTGACCGGAGGTGTTGGTTTCATATCAGTCATAATGAATTATAATGTTGATAACTTTCTCTGTCTGATGCCGACAGTCAGAACAAACTAAACGTTAAACAGGAAACACTTTCCTCAAAGCACCGTGGGTTAATGTTGCCACTTTAATACATTTCAGGGTGTCATAATTTATTCCTCAACAGAGATGGCGTCTTTAAAACGTTTTGAAAGGAAAACAGTAAATTTAGTTGATTTTTATAGTCGGTTAATAATTTAAACTGTGATCTGCTGACACCTAGTGGAGAAAGTGGGTAACTGCCTGACAGACAGCATGAGGACTTTCATCTGGTCTGCTCTCCTTTCAGTGACTCCTTAAACTATTTCATCTCATCACCTGAAAAATGTAACAAACAGAAACTTTGTCATCGTGACCCAGTGGAAATCCACAGCAAATCCAAACATGTGCTCCCAATTCGTCTTTTTTAAACTTTATGCAGTATGTTTTATGTAATCGCACCGGCATTAATTAATCATTAAACATCCGTACTACAACATTTGCAGCTTATGAGTGGCTGCAAACCTCTGCATGAACATTCAGTGAAACAATACAGTAATAACATGTTGATAGTTGAGGTAAAAATAACACAATGGGCTGTTTGAGATAAACAGCTAAGAATGATTATCAGCATTTTATTAAGAAGTCTCGATGAGTCGGTTAGTGAATGAAAGGAAGTCCGAGTCTTCTTCACCGAACAGATGCTGATTATTTCGCTTCTTTTCATCCCACAACACGTCCGACACGACCGTCCCAACATGGCCACGTCGATTACGTTCAAAACATTTCATCTGCAGTGCCATTTCCGCTCGCCAGGTGGCGGTAAGGTTCCAACCGAAGGCTTTACGTAGAGACACCGGGCGGATATAACGTCAGCCGGTATGAAAACATGGTTGAACAGGCTGAAATCCGCGTGGTTCACCAAGGTGGCAGTAATATAACCTTCAGGGAGCCGGCTATAAGCTCCGACTCCAGGTTAGTGACTTATTTTAGTCCGGTTTATAAAGCTAATGTCAGATATTTAGTTGGTGTTAACGGGAAAGCGGATGTCTGAGCGTTAGCAGCTAATGCTACATCCTGCGCTTCTGCCTCTATGATGCTATTAACTCAAAAACTTACCTGAATGCATCTTTACAGTGAAATTACATAAATAAAACTTGCCAGAATTATGCGTTATTCTAAAATTATCACTATAAAATCTACATTACTACGAAACTTTGTCCATAAAACCTGCCTGAATTCCGAGTTACTACAATTATAAATATAAAACCTGCCATTAAAGCCGAAAGATGATGTTTTGCGTCCGCAGGTTCCTTCTCTGCGCCTCGGGACACAATGTGAAGGTGTTCAGTACCGTCACTGAGGAGTGTGTCCAGGAGCTGCGGGGCCACACGGACCTGGTGACCGGTGTGCTGCTCAGACCCTCCAACCATCTGCAGGTAAACATCCAGATGTGCTGAACTCTGTGTTGTTGTGTTAGCCACGGCTGATGGAGAGAAAAGCTGCAGATAACCTGACTGCACCCCTCAGTAATCCATCTGCTGCTGAAGCCATGCTACTCACCGGAGGGATGAAAACATTCAGGAAGAGAAGTAAAATTAAAGAAGGATGTAGTTGTTGTGTTTTTCTCAGTGCAAAAGTAAAAATCAAATCAGTTTCCATACCATAAACCAGAGCAAGAAAACCACAAATCTCTGATTATTATGATTTAAATGTATTCTGAGTGACTCGTATAAAATCATATTTGATTTATAATCTTGTTTTCTAACCTTTGACCTGTGAATGTGCATGATGATGTGAAAGCAGCAGGTCAGACGTGTTTTGTATTGAAATCCAGATGCATTAGAATCTGATGAAAAATGAATTAATTTCAGTAACTTGGTTCAAAAACAAACAAACTGAAATAAACTCCTGGATGTTCTGGATCTCTAAAGCGTACCTTTCTGAACCGATTGAATGTTTGATGCTTTATTAGAAATGAATTCTGTGGTTGAACCTGCAGGCTTACTCCTGCTCAGCAGATGGCACCGTGAGGCTCTGGGACTTCACCGACGGGATCCTCATTAAGGTAAAACCTTCTCCTCCATCACCCGAAGGTTCATTCAGGTTTTAACTTCCTGTCTGAGCTGGTTCCACCTGGACCAGGCTGTTTCTAACAGAGCTGCTCTTCCTGTTTCCTGTTTCAGACGTACGTCATCGGGTATCCCATCTGCTCCATCTACGCCTCGGCCAGCCATGATGGCGTCGTCTTCATCGCCACGCCAACGAAAGGATACAAAACTTTGGGTAGGTTTGAGTTCCTTCCAGCCGAACGAGAAGTTTTGGTCTAAAACTTTCTTTGTCAAACTCCATCTGAATATGTTTCAGCTCTGTTTTTTTATTGCATTAAGACGTAAAGTTAAGACCATGGTAGACGTCTTACAACAAAGATATTTCTAGCTTTTAATCATTCATGAAGCTTCTTAAGAGATGTGGACTGTGGATGCTAACATTAGCATTAGCTGCTGCATGTCAGCACTGAGGTGCTATTTCAGGCTACCGTAGCTTCGCTGCTAGGCTAACTCTTTTTAGCACGTCTTGAACACAGCGATGGTCTTTTTCAGCGTCCAATCAGATTGTTTAGAAGCAGAAAGGAAGCAGCGTCATCACTCCTGTTAGCGGACGTAGCTGTGCGTCAGATTTACAGATGTACTGGAAACGAGTGAACATGAAGGTTCCAACTGCAACGTTTGTATGTAAAAGAAAAAATTATTGTGTTAAAATTTCTGTAATTAACATGTCCATTTTGATTATTTAAACACTTCAAACATCTGTTTAAAAATATGAAACTTTGACATATTTTGAACGTGGAGGACGTACTGTAGCGCCGCCTGGTGGACAAGCAGGAAACGTAATGAAATGTTGACATGAGGGAATCTGTTGGTTTATATTCGGATAAATATGGAAACAGAAGCGGCGTTTTTAACTGAATCTTCAGCCATTTTATGTATATATAAACAGAATTATTGAATAAATATTATCTACATTTGTAAATAAAATCTCATCTCTCTGGTTGCAGATTCTCTCCAGCTCCTCGCCGTCCATCTCCCTCAGACCGCCGGCCAGCTGGTGGAGACCTCTGACCTCTCCGCCGTGCTCTCTGACGTCAGCGCCAACCCGGCGACCGTCGCCTTCGGCAGAGCGGTGCGTCTCTCTCTGTGTGTGTGTGTCTCTCGCCCCCGGCCCTGTTCTGCTCTCTGATTGGCTGCCGTCTCCCCACAGGGAGAGTACGTGGCCTCGACGAGCGGCGTTCAGCTGCAGATCTTCTTCTTCAAGAAGCAGAAGTCCTTCAGGTCGGTCCGACCGACTGATTAACGTTGGATATATTTTATTTTTGAAAATCCAGGCAGCCAAGTTAACATAAATAACATTTTTGTCTGTTTGTAGAAAACATTAAGTTTATTGAGAATATAAAGCAAAATTTGTATCATGACAAACTTTTCTCAATGATGATGATAAATTATAATTTTTAAAAAAATAAATGATAACGATAGCTGATGATTTTTATGATAAATTGTTTCTTTTGGATGATTTTTATGATGAATTGTTTCTTTTGCTGCCTCCAGATTCTCTCTGAAGGAAAACAGCAGCAGCGGCCGCAGCAACACGTTCACCTGCGTCGCCTGCCACCCGACGGACGACTGCGTCGCCACGGGGCACGAAGACGGAAAGATCCGACTCTGGTGAGCCCCGCTGGTCTGGGTTGAACTTCCTGCTCCTGGTGAACTCTGACCTCTGCGACCTTTCAGGAGAAACTTCGACCAGAAGAGGGAGTACACCTACCGCACCCTGCACTGGCACCATGGCGCCGTGCGCGCGCTGCGCTTCACTCCTGAAGGTAACACCACCGCCACACGCCCTGCCGCTGCCGCAGCGCGCCCCGACACCGCAGCACGTTCCGCCGCTGCAGCGCGCCCCGCCGCCACAGCGCGCCCCACCGCCGCTGCAGCGCGCCCCGCCGCCACCGCAGCGTGCCCCGCCGCTGCAGCGTGCCCCACCGCCGCTGCAGCGTGCCCCACCGCCACCGCAGCGTGCCCCACCACCGCCACACGCCCTGCCGCTGCCGCAGCGCGCCCCGACACCGCAGCACGTTCCGCCGCTGCAGCGCGCCCCACCGCCACAGCGTGCCCCACCGCCGCTGCAGCGTGCCCCACCGCCACCGCAGCGTGCCCCACCGCCACCGCAGCGTGCCCCACCGCCACCGCAGCGCGCCCCGCCGCCGCAGCGCGCCCCGCCGCCGCTGCAGCGCGCCCCGCCGCCGCTGCAGCGCGCCCCGCCGCCGCCGCAGCGCGCCCCGCCACCGCAGCGCGCCCCGCCGCCGCTGCAGCGCGCCCCGCCGCCGCTGCAGCGCGCCCAACCGCCGCCGCAGCGCGCCGCAGCGCGCCCCGCCACCACAGCACGTTCCGCCGCCGCAGCGCCCCCCACTGGTGATTTTTGACCCTCTGTGTTGCCGTTGTTCCCACCAGGCTCCAACCTGCTGAGCGGCGGCGTGGAGTCGGTTCTGGTACAGTGGCGGTACCAGCAGGAGAGCCAAAAGGACTTCCTGCCGCGCCTCGGCGCCGCCATCACGCACATCGCCGTGTCACCAGATGGGGCGCTGTTCTGCACCTCCCACAGCGACAACAGTAACTAATAAAACGCTCTTAGCAAAAAGAAAGTACACCCTCGGTGGGTTCACTTAAAGCTGCAGTAACTTTAAAAAATGTTTCTTCCATATTTGTTAAAACTGTCACCATGTGGACACATTTTGGGATGAGACAGATAATCTGTGAAATTATGGATGTCCTTAACCGACTTTTTCTCAGATTATCTGTCTCATAACAAACTGTCACAACTTGGTGAGTCTGAACAAATACATGAAAATATTATTTTTAATAAAAGTTAAACTGCAGCTTCTTGATGTTCCTCCGTTTTTCAGAAATGAAATAATTTCATCAATAAAACAGAAAATCTGCTTTAACCTACATTTGCTAATATATCTTTAAATCTGAGTTTTTCCTAAGTTTTATCAAAATCTGCTAAGAGTCAGTGAGTTCTGATCGGATCGGTTCTGATTGGATCAGACTGGATCGGTTCTGATCGGGTCGGTTCTGATCGGATCTGTTCTGATCGGATCGGATCGTTTCTGATCGGATCTGTTCTGATCGGATCTGGATCAGATCGGTTCTGATCGGATCTGTTCTGATCGGATCGTTTCTGATCTGTTCTGATCGGATCAGATCGGTTCTGATCGGTTCTGGCCAGGTTGGTCATCCTGCTGTCTGTATTTGTCTCGTCTGTCCAGAGGATTTTTGTCCCAGAAGTTTTATTCTCCTTTCAGAAACCCAGGAAGTGAAGCAGGGTGTACTTTCTTTGTGAAATTGGAGGGTGTACTTTCTTTCTGTACTCTCTTTGTGTCTTTGTTGATCTGCTGCGGCGTTTCGTTGATGTGACATTTTTCTGTTTCCTGTCCAGAACTCGTGCTCATCCAGAGTTGTGTGAAAGTGTCGTCCATCATTCAGGGTCTAGTCAAAGGTCGGCTCAGATTCTGATCATTTTGTTCTAATTTTAAAAACTTCTTTTCGTCTGAGAGACGATTGGTTGGATTAAAGCCGAGATGTTTTAATTCGCCTCGTCCCCTGATCTGGTTGCCGTAGCAACGCCGTTGTTTCCATGGTCTCTGCAGGCGAAGCCGTCCAGACGGACCTGATGGTCGACCCGCGCAGCAAAGCTCTGGTTCTGAACGGGAAACCGGGTCACCTGCAGTTCTACTCCCTCCAGAGAGACCGACTGCTGTTCAACGTGAGACTGGAGCCAAACGCTCAATCTGGGTTTAATCTGGAGATCTACGGTTTAATCTGGAGCTCAGATCTACGGTTTAATCTGGAGATCCGACGGTTTAATCTGGAGATCCGACGGTTTAATCTGGAGATCCGATGGTTTAATCTGAAGATCTACGGTTTAATCTGGAGATCCGACGGTTTAATCTGGAGATCCGATGGTTTAATCTGGAGATCTACGGTTTAATCTGGAGATCTACGGTTTAATCTGGAGATCCGATGGTTTAATCTGAAGATCTACGGTTTAATCTGGAGATCTGACGGTTTAATCTGGAGATCTATGGTTTAATCTGGAGATCTACGGTTTAATCTGAAGATCTACGGTTTAATCTGGAGATCCGATGGTTTAATCTGAAGATCTGACGGTTTAATCTGGAGATCCGACGGTTTAATCTGGAGATCTACGGTTTAATCTGGAGATCTACGGTTTAATCTGAAGATCTACGGTTTAATCTGGAGATCCGATGGTTTAATCTGAAGATCTACGGTTTAATCTGGAGATCCGACGGTTTAATCTGGAGATCTACGGTTTAATCTGGAGATCTACGGTTTAATCTGGAGATCTACGGTTTAATCTGGAGATCTACGGTTTAATCTGGAGATCCGATGGTTTAATCTGAAGATCTGACGGTTTAATCTGGAGATCTGACGGTTTAATCTGGAGATCTATGGTTTAATCTGGAGATCTACGGTTTAATCTGAAGATCTACGGTTTAATCTGGAGATCCGATGGTTTAATCTGAAGATCTGACGGTTTAATCTGGAGATCTACGGTTTAATCTGAAGATCTACGGTTTAATCTGAAGATCCGACGGTTTAATCTGGAGATCCGATGGTTTAATCTGAAGATCTACGGTTTAATCTGGAGATCTACGGTTTAATCTGAAGATCTACGGTTTAATCTGGAGATCTACGGTTTAATCTGGAGATCTACGGTTTAATCTGAAGATCTACGGTTTAATCTGAAGATCCGACGGTTTAATCTGGAGATCCGATGGTTTAATCTGAAGATCTACGGTTTAATCTGGAGATCTACGGTTTAATCTGGAGATCCGACGGTTTAATCTGGAGATCCGACGGTTTAATCTGGAGATCTACGGTTTAATCTGAAGATCTACGGTTTAATCTGGAGATCCGACGGTTTAATCTGGAGATCCGATGGTTTAATCTGAAGATCTACGGTTTAATCTGGAGATCCGACGGTTTAATCTGGAGATCTGATGGTTTATAATTTAGAGATATGAGGGCTTGATCTGGTGGATTATAATCTGTGATTTTGTAATCTGGTGGATTGTAATCTGTGATGAAATAATCCCCCCCAGCTGGACGTGGTGCAGCAGGAGTTCATTCACCAGGAGGGTCTGGACCAGTTCCAGGTCGTCATGGCGACGCTGGACGGCGCCGGCGCCTGGTTGGCCACGGTGGAGGAGCGGAAGCAGGAAACGGCGGAGCTTAATCTGAAGCTGTGGGCGTTCGATGAGCCGAGCCAGAGGTACCGAGGTCTTTCTCACCGGGCCGTCCAGAACCTCCAGAACCTCTGACGTCTCTCTCTCTTCGCTCCAGCTTCGTTCTGAACACCACCGTCTCGACGCCCCACGAGGTCCGGATTACGGCCGTGACCTTTGACCCGGCGGCCCGCGGCCGGACCTCCCTGCTGGTCTCATGCGGCCGAGACGGACTCTTCAAAGCCTGGAGGCTGGCGGCGCCGGCCCACCCGGACGGTGAGAACCCGGCCGGCCGGGTCCAGACTGACAGTAATCTGTCTTTAATCTGAGGCCTGCTGGTCTCCATACCAAGATTAACCTTTGACCCTTTGACTCTATGGAGGGACGACGAAAATCTGAAACTTGTTGTTTTTTTTTCCTTTAGTTTCTTCCAAAATGAAAACACAAAAACAATCAAATAGAACAAAACAACAATAAATTTAATTGATCTGTTAGTTATCAGATTAATTAATCTGTTAATTTCGCCGTTGATCTGGAATCGTCAAACTTCAGTTGGTAACAATCCGACTGTCCTGTCTCCAGACGGCGGTCCTTCCTGGTCATGTGACTTCGTGTCGGCCTATCACGGCCTGGCGCCGCAGCGCTGCTGTTTCTCCGCCGACGGCTCGCTGCTGGCTGTCGGCTTCCAGGAAGTGGTTACCGTCTGGAGCCCCGCCTCCTGGGAGCTGCTGCTCACGCTGTCGCAGCCGCCGGGCAGCATCAGGTAAAACGGGAACCTCAATACTTAGATAAATGTTTGACAAGATTTTATCTGTCTCAAAATCTAAAATGAACCAAATTCTCTCCATTCTTCAATCGAGGACAGAAGGGCCAAACAAAATCATCCAGAGGGCTGTAAATGGCCCCGGAGCCACACTTTGGGCATCCCTGATTTAAACTTATTTTTTAATCTTCTTTTTATTGTTTAAATAAAAGAGATGGAAAGTTTGAAGCACCTTAAAATGGTTTATTAGTCTTTCACACATTTTGACTGATTCCTTTTGTAGCTGTGACACATTTAACCACTAGGGGCGCCAGAGGACAAATGGGAGAAAATCTGTGAGCACTAAGGATTCTTTATGAAGCCAAACCTTTTGATGTTTTAGTGTTTTGTTTTTCAATTAATTAATCACTGTTAGCAGTTTTTAGCAGATTATTTAGTAATGACCTGAAATCATTTGCTGTTGGTCTCATATTTTACTGTTTTGTACAGTAAAATATCCCAGATTTTAATACTGTTTTCATTAATCAGCAGGTGTTCATGGCATCATGAACACGCTGCTGCAGTCCTACCCTCTTCCTCTGGATCGGACCTGTAATAGTGATAACAGAGAGCTTCCTCACCTCTGCACCGGATCAGAACATGTTGGTCATGAGCTTCAAACTCCTCCTGAGCTTTTTGGACCTGAAATCTATGAATGTCCTTTATGAAAACCACCTGCAGGCTCTAAACCGGGAGTTTTTTAGACCGTTTCTTCCTCTCTGTGACGCAGCAGGAACTGGCTGCAGTTTCTGCTGTAATGTTGGCAGCTGTTCCTGGGCTCACATGGAGCTCCGGGTCACAGAGGACACCAGAACCGTGCCGCCCGGTTCTGCTCGGCTCGTTATGAAATAATCCACATTCAGCCACAGAATAAACCGAGCAACTCTTTTCCTTTAGGGAGCGGAGAGCTCAGATTGAAGCTGGTCGGAGGAAATGTTCGGGTTCGTAAGAGCCAGGCGGGTCGCAGGCGGGTCGGGTTTGTAAGAACCAGGCGGGTCGGGTTCGTAAGAACCAGGCGGGTCGGGTTCGTAAGAACCAGGCGGGTTTGTAAGAGCCAGGCGGGTCGGGTTTGTAAGAGCCAGGCGGGTCGCAGGCGGGTCGGGTTTGTAAGAGCCAGGCGGGTTTGTAAGAACCAGGCGGGTTTGTAGGAACCAGGCGGGTTTGTAGGAACCAGGCGGGTCGGGTTCGGGTCGGGTTTGTAAGAACCAGGCGGGTCGGGTTCGTAAGAACCAGGCGGGTCGGGTTCGTAAGAACCAGGCGGGTTTGTAAGAACCAGGCGGGTTCGTAAGAACCAGGCGGGTTTGTAAGAGCCAGGCGGGTTCGTAAGAACCAGGCGGGTCGGGTTTGTAAGAACCAGACGGGTCGCAGGCGGGTCGGGTTTGTAAGAACCAGACGGGTCGCAGGCGGGTCGGGTTTGTAAGAGCCAGGCGGGTTTGTAGGAACCAGGCGGGTCGGGTTCGGGTCGGGTTTGTAAGAACCAGGCGGGTCGGGTTCGTAAGAACCAGGCGGGTTTGTAAGAACCAGGCGGGTTTGTAAGAACCAGGCGGGTCGGGTTCGTAAGAACCAGGCGGGTTTGTAAGAGCCAGGCGGGTCGCAGGCGGGTCGGGTTCGTAAGAACCAGGCGGGTCGGGTCAAACTCTCCTCAGAGTTAAAATGAGACGTTTGAAGCAGGAAGAAGCTCATTTCCAGCTGTTGTCACAGCTGTGAGGCGCCTCTCTTATATAACGGCTGCCTATAGAGGTCAGCCCTCTGTAAACCAGACGCTGATCTAGTCGATGGCTGCCGGACCAGAGGAAACCATGGAAACAGGCTCTCACCTCTGTTCTGAGGGTTTCCATAAAAATCCTCAGACTGAGATCAGAACCGGCCCGTAATAAGCAGAAACAGTTGGTGGCTTAAATCATTTCTCGTTTAAATCCTCCAGTTGTGGCCTAGTTAAAGCTGAGCTGGATGTTTTGGTCTGAATTCCTGGTTATTGTAGCTCCTCAGGCTCCTCTTTGACCTCTGACCTGAGCTGTGTTTGACAGCAACTTGTTTTGATACCGTCTCTTTAAATGCAAATGAGGCACGTCAGGCCCCGCCCCCTCCACAGATGGGGAAGAACGGTTCATCCAGACGAACGTGTTGGAGAAACATGGATGAACACAAGGCCTCATCACTGAATGCGTTTACTTCACAGATTCCCAAGATAAAAATGGCAGAAACGACAAACTGTTGATGTACTAATAATATTCAAGACATGCTAGCATGCAACGCTAGCATTAGCACGATGCTACTGCTAGCAAAACAGCAGCCAGGACATCCGCTGTGTCGTGACTTGAGTGGGTAAATACAACAAAACCAAACATTTTGACTTTGGTGTCCTTGAACTTGGACTAAAAAATAGCAGGAAGTTCATGACCTTGATAGCAGTTCTGCTGCAGATACTGTGATGCAACAGTTCAAAACAAACATAATACAGAGGAACCTGAAAGGGTTGAAAAACCTGCGCCTGTACTCAGCAGCAGGAGAAACGCAGAGAGACTCCAGGTTCACAATAAGATGAGATACAAAGTGTCGTTTTAAAGATGTGTTTTCTGTTTCTTCCTCCATCAGGGATCTCTGCTTCGGCCGGCTGAGCTGCTCCAAGTTTCTCCTGGGAACAACCAGCAGCAACCAGCTGTGCTGCTGGAACCTCCTCACCTGCTCCTGTAAGCCTCCACAGCGCCACCATGTGCACAACATGCTAACACACATCTCCTATCTCCACACGGCTCAGGATAAAGACGAGCAGCAAACGCTCATTTAGTCAGATTCAGCAGGAAAACTGCAGTATTACAAAGAAGCTGATCTTAGAGGGTTAGCTAATGCTAGCGCCAACAATGCTAGCATTGGCTAACTGGCTAGTTGGCTATCAGGCAGTCAGGTTACCAAGCTTTTTTGAACTGAACCTGCTTCCTGTTTCCTGTGTGTCCTGCAGTGGAGTGGAGCACGTCCATGGAGGTGAGCCTGCTGCTGGCAGACCCGCTGTCTGACAACATGGCCGCCTTCTGCCACCAGGACGGAAACACAGACCGTACGTCCAAACCAGCTCGGCTTTATTTAACCAGAGAGACAGGAACACTGATGGCTGCTGCTTCACTTTATGCTAACTGCAGCAAGGCCTGTTGTAATCAGCAATCAATCAATCAATCAATCAATCAATCACATGATCAGTTAAAATTAGATCAATCAGATCTGTTCTCATTAATATTTTTTGAAGAGAAATTTTGTTTATGGAGGTTTCATGATCCATTTATTTATTTACGGTTTCTGTCGTGTTCAAGTTTTATTTCTGTTTTATTTATTGGTTTTAGATTGTCGTGATTTAATTTTATCATATGTGAATTAAGCAACTGCACCACCAGGGGGCCCCCAAGAGCACCAAGTTAGCATTTATATATATATAAATATACACAGACAAATAATGATTAACTGTTAATGGCTGTTCGGAAATATAAGATATCAAACTTGTTTACTGTAAGTTTAGTTTTTTATCAGCTGATGTTGCTTTAAAATAATACGACATGTTTAAATGTCATTCTGTATTCCAAAATCTAAATCATGCGTTTTAGTTACTCTTGTAATGTTAAAACAGCTAAAACATGCTAATGCTAGTTAGCTTAGCAATGAAGAAGCATCATGTTGGTACAGATCTGCTGAGGGCCCCAGAAAGGTTTGGACCGGCCCTGATCTGGATATTTAATTTTATGTTTTAAATGTTCTTATTTTAGTTTATTAGTAGGTGAACGTGGATTATTATCTTATATTACTGAAAAATGGTCTCCAAACAGCAATATTACTGTTTGTCATAATAATTCTATCCTCCAGTAAAACCCGTTATTGGCTTCGCTGCAGCTGTTTGGACCTTCAGGTGCAGAAAACCAGAGGAAAATAAATCAAATATCAAACCTCAGCTCTAGTTTTAGCTCCAACTCTGAGGGAGGAGGCTGCAGGAGAGCCGCTTTCCTCACCATGGTTACACCTCTCCTCTGTTTTCCAGTTTTTGTCTTCAAGCCCAGCGAGCCGCGGCCGCTGTTTTCCCAGAAGGCCGTGTGCTCGGGGCGGGTGAGCCGCGCCGTCTTCGCCCCCAGGGAGGTGGCGCTGGAGAGCTGCGAGGACAGCAGCCGGTGGCTGAACCGCTCACAGCTCTACTTCCTGACGCCGCTCATGGTAAACAAATGGGCCAAATATCAGCCAATCAGCAGCCAGCTCACGCCCTGGGAGAGAGGTCCCACTCTGACGCCCGGCCGCTTCCCAGAAAACCGTTCCATCTTTCTGAGAATAAAACCTGCTGAGGCTTAGAATAAACTCCAGCAGGTTTTATCTTAAACTCCAGCAGGTTTTAACTTAAACTCCAGCAGGTTTTATCTTAAACTCCAGCAGGTTTTATCCTAAACTCCAGCAGGTTTTATCTTAAACTCCAGCAGGTTTTATCCTAAACTCCAGCAGGTTTTATCTTAAACTCCAGCAGGTTTTATCTTAAACTCCAGCAGGTTTTATCCTAAACTCCAGCAGGTTTTATCCTAAACTCCAGCAGGTTTTATCCTAAACTCCAGCAGGTTTTAACTTAAACTCCAGCAGGTTTTATCTTAAACTCCAGCAGGTTTTATCTTAAACTCCAGCAGGTTTTATCCTAAACTCCAGCAGGTTTTATCTTAAACTCCAGCAGGTTTTATCTTAAACTCCAGCAGGTTTTATCCTAAACTCCAGCAGGTTTTATCCTAAACTCCAGCAGGTTTTATCCTAAACTCCAGCAGGTTTTATCCTAAACTCCAGCAGGTTTTATCCTAAACTCCAGCAGGTTTTATCATGCTGTCTCTCCTGTGCAGGACCTGCTGACCTTCAGCACCAGAGCAGAGGAGGAACGGCTGACGACTGGAAGCCAACAGGTGAGCAGATTCCTGCTCCATCTGCCTGGAAAATGGAGAGCATGACCTTTAACCTCCATGTTGACTGTAGAAATAACTTTGACTCAATTAGCTTTCCTCAAAGAATTCCCAGTCCTATCCACTCTTTACTTCACACGTACTGATCCTGTCCAGTTATTGATTTGTAATTCTCTGACCACCAGGTGGCGCTCACAGAATGCTGATCTTTTAATGTAAAAGCAGTAAATTCCACCCCTTTGATCCCAGTTTACATCCAGTATTCAGAACTAAAATTCATCTGAGACACAAAGTTTGATGCTCCACAGACTCTCCTTCATTTCCTGATGCTTAGAGCCGCCTAACGTTTTCCCACATGGAGGGACTTTCCATTTGGTAAAATTATCTAAATATTTCAAATGTGTGCAACTTTATGGTAGATGGAAACACAACCAAAAAAACAAACAAATTCACAGGAAATGGAAGCAAAACAGGAAGTACAAAACGCTGCCAACTCGTGGCGCAGTCCGTTGGTCCTCCAGACCACTAGAGGGAGTCTGGAGTCAGGAAACCTGCTGCTGCTCTATAAGGTTAGGACAGACTTGAAGTACTGCAGCTTTTCTTTCCGCTGGTCGTTGGTCGACTCCCCCTGGTGGCCTGGAGGACCAACGTTTTCTGGAGCCACGTCAGAGTTTTTTACATCCTGTTGTTTTGGTATTTTGCTTTTATTTCCTGTGTTTTCAATGTTTTTCTGCTGCATTTTTTCTGTTTTTTAAAGTTAATTTGCTGCCGTTTGAACCTGTCAGCCACCGTACTTTAGGAAATGAGCCGAAAATATTAAACAATTTTCCCGTTGAGTTCTGCAGCTCCATGCTGACGGAACGACGGCGGTGTGATCCGTTTAAGACGATTTTAAATTCTGGACATTTCTCTTGGTAATAAAACATTTTAATTGCATTTCAATGTAAAAACAAACAAACCAGCCAGTTTGTCTGCAAAGCGTCTTCGCCTCCATGTTTGATGGGAGCCATCCTGAGTAATGAGGCCGTTTGTGTCGACCCAGATGTCCGACCCGGTTCTGTTCTCACAGCATTTGCATCCCCGTCTTTTCTCCTCCTTCGCAGCTCGTGGTTGACGGCAGCGTTGCCATGACGCCCTTCCAGCTGTTGCTGGGGAAACGCCAACCCCACCACCAAGCAGCGGCGGCGGAGGATCCGGCGGTCGGACCGCCCGCCGAGCGCCCGGCGCCGCCTGGAGGTTCTGCTGCAGTCAGAGAGGTCCGACTTCCCTCTGCTGGAGGAAACAGGAAGTAGGAAACAGGAAGTAGGAGCAGGTTGACTGATGTTGTTGTCGTTGCAGCTGCTGCAGAGTCCGGCTCACGTGCTGCCCGCCGCCGCCGCGCTCTGCTCCGCCTTCCTGGAGGCTCTGCTCGACGTCGCCACGGAAACCAGGTCCGAACCAGAACTGATTACAGTTTAAACATCTAGAAATGATTAAATGCCAACAGTTGAGCCTGGGATTAATGGTTTCTCACGGCGTGTTGGTTCAGATCAGATTCAGTTACAGGAAACTTGCTGCAGTTTGTTACGTTTGTCTGAAACGGTGAGACTAAAAGTGATCCAGGATCTGCTGACGAAGCGTTTGGGTCTGGAACCTTCTGGAAGAACCGGTCCAAACCGCCAACAGAAAGTTCAGCATGACTCGGCACAAAAAGCTGCTGCAGCCGGATCTGCTGTGACTCGGCAGCCTGGGTTGTTTTTCTGCCGAGTCATGCTAACGTCTCTGTTCCTCCAGGGAAAACGAAACCTCAGCGGGAGAAACGCCCAGCGACCCGGAGGAGGAGGAGGAGGAGGAAGATTCGGATCAGGAAATGGAAACCAGAGCAACACGGCCAGAGAGGAGGCCGCTGGAGACGGACAGCGCCGACCCGGTTCTGAGCAGAGCCCAGCTCAGGGAGCTGAGGCGGGTCAGGAAACTGGACCACAGCTGGTTCTCCAGCCTGCTAGACTCCTGAGCAGCAGAACCAGAACCTGGGAGCGGTTCTGGGTTTCCTTCCAGGAAGGAGAAGCGACAGGAAGCTGGTTCTGGACCTGGACGGGTTCTGACCCAATTCTTCCTGTTGGCTCCATCGAGCCGGTTCCGTCTGGTTCTGATGTTTATTTTCTGACTCCTGAAATGATAAACCTCACTGATGGTTTGTGCTGATCAGGCAGAACATTATGACCAGCGTCAGCCATTTTAGTAGGAATTTAATTTTAATGTTTTTTCTGCTTAGACATCTTGATGTTCTGCAGACTGAACCTTTAAGAGCCTCGTCCATCGCTCTCACTGCGTCTCCTCTGGTCATAATGTTCTGCCTCGTCTCCTCTGGTCATAATGTTCTGCCTCGTCTCCTCTGGTCATAATGTTCTGCCTCGTCTCCTCTGGTCATAATGTTCTGCCTCGTCTCCTCTGGTCATAATGTTCTGCCTTGTCTCCTCTGGTCATAATGTTCTGCCTCGTCTCCTCTGGTCATAATGTTCTGCCTCGTCTCCTCTGGTCATAATGTTCTGCCTCGTCTCCTCTGGTCATAATGTTCTGCCTCGTCTCCTCTGGTCATAATGTTCTGCCTCGTCCTTGTGACTTTGCAGGGAACTGAATTAGTTTTTTCCTTAATTTTCTTACAGAAACAAGATTTTAATTGTTTTGTTTCCTAAGATCAGAAAAGTTTGGATAAATTTTTTATTTATTCCAGTGAAATAAAAACGACTTTCCTAAAACCTGCTGACTCATCGTCTGGTTTCCCCACTTCCTGCTAAATGACGTTATGGTGAAGATTCCATCGTCTTCCTCATCAGAAATCAGGTCATCAACGGTTTAGTGAGCTAAATATTTAAATGTTCAGTTAAAATTATTCTTTTTTAGCCTCAAATTAAATATTTAGCTTACTAATTATTGAGTTAGTTACATATCTAGCTAACAATAAAGTCAACTAAATAAGTATTTAGTTTGCTGACTTGCTAATATTTTGCATATTTAGTAAATATTTAATTTTTTAGTTTGCTAACATGCTAATGTAAACAGTAAGTTATCAAAAATAAATATTTAGCCTCCGACTAAATACTTAGCTTTAGCGATGCACTGATTTAGCGATGCACCGGTTTAGCGGTGCACTGATTTCCTTAATTTTGGAAGATCTGTGTTCGGCAGATTTTCTCATGTGAAGCTGATCTTATCTTAGCAAAGGTCCCAGAATCAACGTCTGTCCTTTTGCCCTGTGGTGAGAAGTTTGACCGACAGCCCAGTCCAAGTCATATCTGCACGTTTACAACTAGCAGGAGTGACCTCACCGTCGCCTGACAGACTGGCGACCTGTCCTGGTGACCTTTGACCCCGCCTCGCCCGAAACGTTCGCTGGAGAGGCACCAGCACCTCCCGACCCCACAGGGAGGATGGATGGGGTTCTGTTCAGGGTCGGTTCTGGTTCTGGTTCTGGCTGTGGAACCTCTGATGCAAAGAAGGATCCTTCATTAAAGCTAGTAAATTATACCCTGACCGTCCTCTTCATGAGGCGGAGCGTCTTCGGTCAGAGGCTCCTTCAGGGCCCGTGCAGTACAGACTGCTACAGGAGATCCTTCCTGCCATCAGCATCAGGGGGTCTGAAAAGTTTTCATTTCCCTTTGAGATTTATAAAGTGTTTTTGAACTGAATTTGAATTTAGCCTGAAACTAAATATGTAGCTTATTTAGCATTTTTTAGTTTATAGCTGACATGGTAACATTAGCATGTTAGCAAAATGAATATTTTACCTCAAACTAGTAAATATTCTGCTTGCTAACTAAGAGCTTGAAACTCTGACGTCATTTCTTACCGTATAAATAACATCTGGAAGATTAACTGTGTTCTTCTTATCTCCGGCTAAATAACCCAAATGATTGTTAACTTTTGACAATGTAGCTTTTCAAATGGCTGCCATTCCTTCCCGCTGAACTCATCTGGTGATTTTGTTTTTCTGCAGAGCCGTGAACTCGGTTGGACCCAGCTGGGTTTAGAAATCCTGATCAGACATTTTTCTTTGTTTCTTTGTCTTTTTCACTTCCTGCCTTCAGTTCAGTTTATTATCTGGTGGCTTTTGCTGCAGCTGGTCATCAAACCGGGTCGCGCTGCAGGATCCCGCCGGTTTACGGCCTTTACCGTAAAGCTGCCAACGGTAACCACGGCAACCTGGTGCGACGCAGGACCGATACTGGTGATCTTTAGCTATTTAACCTGGACACCAGCTGGTTTGGCTCAGGGAATGTTGTGTGAATGTAGCCAGTGGACGGAAAACAGGAGCAAATCTCAAAAACCTGGAAGATTTTCTGAGTTTCATTAGTCGAAAATATTCAAGGTTTGCATCTCAAGTTTTTTCTAGAAAGTATTCGATTATTATAAAATTTCAGAGTTTTTCTAATTTTTTATTTTTGGACCTCAGGAATTAGAATTTTTTCTTGAAAATGTGTCAAAACAATTGAACAGAAATTGTAGTTTTTGGCGGAAATTTACTTTTTTTTCTTTTTCTTTCTTGCATAGCGTCACGGCAGAGCGCCTGAACGACCATTTCACATTTCATCCGACTTTCATGTTGATGTGACACATCAGGATTCTGCAACAGACGGAACCAGATGGTTTTTATCAGCCTCCTCCGTCTGGTTCTGATCCGACGAATCAGAACCAAATACTTTAAGCCAGGGGGTCCAAAGTGGCTCCTGCATGTTTCAGTCTCTCCCTGCTGGCAGCTCCATCCTCCTCAGCAGGTCAACGTTCCTCTCAGGCCTCTAATGAGCCTCATCTGATGCAGGTGTGTTAAACCAGGTAGAGACTGAAACATGCAGGACCCACTCTGGACCCACTCTGGACCCACTCTGGACCCACTCTGGACCCACTCTGGACCCACTCTGGACCCACTCTGGACCCCCTGCTCTAAACCTTTCCAGAGACGGCGGCGGCGGCCATCTTTACTGCCGGAAACAGTCGACCTGTTTCCGGCAGTAAACGGTTTGAACTTGATGGGATGTGTTTTGGATAAAATGATCGGAAATGTTAGAAAAAATGGTTGATGTGGGTCACATTCTGCTGCTCTTCCTCCAGACTCTCCTCTACGTCGGGTTTTCAGCTGGACTTTAGTCTACATCTTTACGCTGACTAGTGGCTGACCTTTGAACCCAGGGACGTGTGGCTCCAGCCTGACCTCGCTATCAGCAGCCTTATCGGGGCTGGCTGGTTCTGGTGGAGGTTCCGGCTCGGTCCAAACCATCGTCCTCATGACATGTCAGATGTTAGTGAGCTGACCTCTCATATTTTCAGAAATGTTTTTCATAAACAGGAACTTCTCTGCAGTCCCAGTTCCTGCTGCTGGACTTTCACCGCCGTCAGCACCATCAAATCATTTCATCCCAGCTCCTGCTGGTTCTGCAGAACCCAACAGCATGACGGTGCAGCTCCACAGCCCTTGGTTAGCAGGTCAAAGGTCATCACAGGTCAGAAAAACACTGAAGGACGGAGGAAGCCTCTTCTGTCTAGAATCAAGATGGCGGCTGGACTGAGGTTAGCGGAGCTGCATCTGGGTGAAAAACCACGTCCAGGTTTTATCTGACGGGAGGCTGCAAATAATATCTGAAAAGTGTGGCAGGCATTTGTGTTTGGGCCCCCTTGGACGGTTGCATCTATCTGATCCTCTTCAGTAAGCAACACCTGACAGCAGGATGCATTATGGGAAAAGGGTGAGCCAGTGAGGGCTGTGGTTATTCATTCATTTATAAATGTCTGTTTAAAACTTAAACTAAATATCCATGGTAATTAAATATTATCAAGCTAAATATGCAGTTTGATAACATTAGCAAGCTAAATATTTACCGTATTTTCCAGACTATAAGCCGCTACTTTTTTTCTAAGCTTTGAACCATGCGGCTTGTGGCCCAGTGTGGATTTTTCCTCAACCACCAGGGGGCTCTTTAGCAGGAAGTGAATCATTGGAAGTCAAAATTGGAAATCAAAGAAGAAAGCGCCCATTAAAACAAAATTAGGTTTTAATAGGGAATTGAAATTTGAGAATGTTGTTGATCAGTTAAATAGCACTGAGGGGAAAAAGAAGATTTTTAGTTTTTTAAAATAATCCTGGGATCATTATGAGAATTTGAGGTATAGATATTAGGATCCAGTAGGTGGCAGTAGTGCAACAATAATGGATGAAAGCTGCTGTTGAAATCTAAAGAAGAAGAAGAAACCGCCCATTTTCATTTAGCCCATGCTAGTAGCAACACGAAGGATCAGCACTTTTACTGTTACCGTTTGAAAACTACCGTAATCAGTTCAGTTAAATCTAAACTTGGGAACTTTTTCTTTTTCAACGTAATAAACGTGATATTCAGTTGACCTGTAATGACTCAGATGTTGGCTGTTCGCCCCTCTGCTGCTGCTGCATCGCTGTGGAAAACCTGGAGCTGCAGAGATATCTGAGGCTAATAGTCCGGAAAATACGGTAGCTTGTTAAATAAATATTGGTTAGCATAATATTTAGGCAGAAAGTTAGCAAACTGCATGTTTAGTTTGTCAGATTAAATGTTTCTAAAGTGACGACAGCGTTGGCGCTACTAATGTTTTAGTTAGCATTACCCACATTAGCAACAAGTGAGTCACAATAATCAATAAATCAATTAATCAAGTGATAAATAAAAACAAGCTCAATAATTTCGATTGACATGATTTATTGTTTATCTCTTTTCTTCTCTTTCCACCAAAAACTGGATGGTAAAGTTTTCAGTTTGTTTGAAGGACAGTTTTGTTGTTTTCTTATCTTTGGTATTTAAATGTCTCCAGTTCATCACAATTTAAAGTTTATTTCTTTTTGTGTTCTTGCAGTTTTTAGTAAAGATCTTCACATTAAAATGGTCTCTAAACAACATTGTTGTTGTTTATCACAGTAACTTCTGGGCCGATTTATCGTCCAGCTGAATTTATCGTGGTGACTCGGCGTTTTCTTCGCTCCTCTTTCCGTCGGTAAGGAATCGAGTTCCTGAAAGTCGGAGTCGTTTTAGAGGAAGCGGCAGGTCGTTCCTCCTCCGTCACGGAGCCACTCCAGGTCAGTCCGTCTCTCAGCTCTGGTTACAGTCCAGTTTCAGCACTTTGACACCGGATACCTTCAGAGAGCTCACACACACACACACACACACACACACTCCTCTCTCTCTCTCTCACACACACACACACACACACACACACACACTCACACTCCTCTCTCTCTCTCTCTCACACACACACACACACACACACTCTCACACACACACACACTCCTCTCTCTCTCACACACACACACCCACACACTCCTCTCTCTCTCACACACACACACACACACACACACACACACACACTCCTCTCTCTCTCTCACACACACCCACACACACACACTCCTCTCTCACACACCCACACACACACACACACACACTCCCACACACACACACACTCCTCTCTCTCTCTCACACACACACTCCTCTCTCTCTCTCTCTCACACACACACTCCCACACACTCCTCTCTCTCTCTCTCTCTCTCACACACACACACTCCTCTCTCTCTCACACACACTGAAGACTCGACAGCCTGGTTTTCATCCGGTTCTTTATTTCTGAACCTCTTCATCTACTGGAGTGTGATTTTTACACAAACCTGATTCCTTTATGATTCACGCTCTTAACTATAAAACTACAATACTGTATGTTTATATACAACACACACACACACACACACATATTAAAGTAAAGGAGATTAGAGCAGGTGTTTTCAAATAAAATGCAATAAAAGCACAAATTAGCACAGAAACAAGATATAAAAACAATAAAAAAACAAACGGTTCATATTTATTTCTGTTCCTCTAAGCTAAAGTCGACTCAGACCTGATGTTAACTTGAGTTAGTGAGTGATTATCCTGACTAGGACTCCCTCGGTTCTGCTCCGCTCCGGGCCGGTTCTGACGACCCGGTTCTGACGACCCGGTTCGGTTCTGTGTGCGTTAGGCGGCGGTCGGCAGGTTTCCAGTAAGGCGCTCAGACAGACAGGAAGCGGATGAAGCTATAAAGTTGTATTTATAAGGTAGAGAACTGTTCAGACCTCCGGGGTTAAATATTCATTCGTCTTGATTTGCTCTGTAGTTTAAATCGACCCGCATGGCCCAGAACCTCAGTAATCTGGATTATTCTGACCAGATTTAACTAGAAAAGGTTCTGATTCTGCCACAAATCTTCATATTTTACGTCTGCTGTCATCTTTTAACCAGTCTACACTCACGGTTCTGAAGACTTTCTGGAGTTTTCTTTGGACTTTCTTTGCTTTTTTACTTATTTTCAGCCCAGAACTTGAATAAAGTCCCAGTAAAACATTTGTTCAGGTTCTGTTGGAGCCAGAATGTTGAGGTTAGCCTGATGCTCGGCAGCGAAGGTCCAAAGAAAGAAAAACCTCCAGAAGGTCTGCAGAGTTTTACTCAACATTTAAAAGAACTTGATCTGTTTGGATGCAAAATGAAAAGCATTTTATTCTATTCTTGATCAGCAGCTAATTTTGGTCTTGATCAATAGTTCTTCTGGAGCTTTTGGGTTTTTTGGACTCTGGCTGAGTTTATACCTCAGATGGATTATAAGTTGAATTATTCAGTCTGATTTTCTTCTGTTCATCGGAGCAGCACTGCGGCGCAGCGGCGAGGACGCGGCGACGCGGCGCAGCGGCGAGGACGCGGCGCAGCGGCGAGGACGCGGCGCAGCGGCGAGGACGCGGCGCAGCGGCGAGGACGCGGCGCAGCGGCGAGGACGCGGCGTCGCGGCGTCGCAGCCTGAATGAGCCCGAAAACTGTGAACTGCTACAAATGATCAGCAGCCAAAGTCCAAAGAAAACCGTTGAGTCTTTTCTGAAGTCCGTTTCTTAAAACCAAGTTCAGGAAAACAAAGAATCAGTTTGACATGAAGGAATGAAAGTGACGTCTGGTCAGTGTGGCTGATGGAGACGTCTGTAATTTGAGGAACTGGCCGTTTGTCCTGGCGCTGCTGAGTGTTTATAATATGTGCCTTTGTTGTCTTCCACCGCAGACGCCTGGTGACTGAGGACGGACCGCGGTTAGTGGGCGGGGCTTCAACTTTGTGCAAAAAGAAACTAAAAAACTGAACGAGTGCCCGATGATCAGAGTGGAATGACAAACGTCAATCACATAAAGTGCCTGAGTAAAAACAATCACGACAGAAATCACTGAAGAACTGAAACATTATTGCAAACTACCTGAAAAGACGATTTTCTTCTCTTCTAATGGGAGAAAGAGCTCAGCCCGCCTGCGGTGGTGCTGCCACCCGCAGGCGCGGAGACGTACTGCAGAGACCTGGCTTCCCTCACTTCCTTTTTCACCAGAGACTTTGGTAACTAAGAGCTATTATTGCGGTGCGCGAGTTCTTGTTTGGCACGAGAAAAACACAATACTGCTGATAAAGTAAAGTTAGTGAATAAATATAGTCGGACTCCTTAAGAGGCCAGTGAGTTTGGTTAATTAGGAGGCGTCTCCGCAGCACCGGCGAGAGGCGTTCAACCCGCGCCCATCGCCCGCTTCCCTGACCGTCCGCCGCCGCCGCCGCGTACAGCCGGCCGGCCAACGGGAGGAGGCGGAGCCTCGACTAAACTATGTGTTAATAAGCAAACTCCGTCTTAGCTAAAGCTACAAGCTAGTTTTCTGTGACGCTAACCCGTCTACCCAGCATCAGGACGCTAACAGCTACAAGCGTTGGTGTTAGTTGGGTGAATGAGAGGCAGGGCGGTCCGGCTGGGACAGAGTCTGTAATGGCGGCTCTACACGGTGGTGGGGGGCGAGGCGTCCGTCTCCGCCTTCTGCTCCGGCGAGCAGCACAGGAAGAGGCGGCTGCCCAGGCTCTTGAAGGCGAAGCGGAAGTACATGGCGTGACCCATGGCCACGAAGGACACGGAGATGATGACGAGCAGGCCGAAGGCCTCGGGGTTGGGCGCCAGGATCACCATGATGAAGTGCAGCAGGTCCAGGAGGTAGTTCATGGAGTTCTGGACGCCGTTGATCACGCCGCGCTCCGACTCGATCACGTTCTCCTGGATGAGCTGGGTCACGGTGAGGTCAAAGGACCACAGACCTGCAGGGCAGAGGAAGCAGCAGTTACAGCTCCGGTCTGATTTACGGCCTCATTTCACTGCAGTGGCTCATTCTGGAACATTATTGGCTTCAAAGGTTGCGAATATGACTCCCTCATCAGGAGGAGATACGCGGCACGCCGACCCCACGCTGACCCCACGCCGCGCGTCACTTTATCAGGACAGGAAGGAAAAACGCAGCAAACCGAATCCAACCAGCTCAGATTATCTGGACAATCAGACGGATTATTAATCACTGATTGATTTGACTTTAGAATCTCAACATCAACGACTTATTAAAGTTGTAATTATTGGGTCCTGGTTTTTTCTGCACCAGGACCCAATGAGGACTGGGTCAAAGGTCGCTGGCCGGAGTCCACAGAGAGATTAGCAGAGATTAAAGAAAGTCTGGTTTAGAAGGAGAAAGTGAAGAAAGGATGAGGGAACGGGGATCTGCTCACCGACTCTCGCGGCGATGACGCCGGCGAACAGCAGGCTGACGGACATGTAGGAGTGCAGCGGCGGCAGCTCGTGGGCCGGCGGCGGCGGCGTGGTGGCGTTGGTGCTGAAGGCGGCGCCCAGGCTGTGCTCGGCCTCCGGCAGGCTCTGCTGCCCCATCAGGTGGGCGTACAGGTCCTGGAAGGGCGACACGCTCAGGTCGAAGGGGCTGCCGGGGGCGAAGACGGAGCAGACGCACAGCAGGAGGCAGCAGAGCTGCGTCGTGCCGGAGATGAAGCCCGTCCGGATCAGGCCGCACTTCTTGCGGATCCAAGTGAAGGCCACGGTGCCGCAGATGCCGGAGATGGCGGAGGCGCCCATCAGCAGGCTGAGGATGGAGCCGTTGAGGCCCTGCGTGTAGGCGAAGCCCGTGGTGATGCAGTCGAAGCCCAGCACCGTCATGTAGAGGAAGGCCAGCGACATGCCGGCCAGGAAGATGTCCTGCTTGTAGTAGGCCACCCAGCCGGCCCTGAAGGTCTGCAGAGGCTGGCTGGCCGCGCCGCAGCAGCCCGCCGCCTCGCCGGGGCCCGCGGCGCCGGGCGCCACGGCGTCCATCAGCGGCTGAGACGATTCCTCTGGACTCTGGCCGTTTTCACAGTCTGTCAGGGAAACAGGAAGCTTTGGATCAGCATCAGAAGTTCAAATTTTCAGAATAAAGGCTTAATATTACTAGAAGAAGAGATTTTCTCCGTTCTCTCAGATTCCTGATCATTTAAGTCTGAGAATAAATATTTCCTTATTATTAATAAAAATGATCAAACTTCACAAGATGCTCAGAATTCTTCAGTTTAAAGTTTAATTATATTTTGTGTAAGAGATTTAAAATATTTATATTCAGACTTTATTCTCAGGACAAAATCATTTAATTTCATCTTGTAATATTACAACTGATCTCAAACGATTTACTCTTTATTTTGACGTCATTCTTGTATTATGACTTTATTCTCATTATTATCACTTTTTTCATATTTTGACTATTTACAATTGTGTGTGTGGGGTCAGAGGTCAGGCCGCCGGTACCTTTGTGTGGGCTGAGCTGCTTGAGTTCGTGCTGCGGCTCCTTGTGTCCGGCCTTCAGGGCGAGCGCCGGCGTCCTCTGGTAGACCTTCCACAGCAGGAAGTACTCCACGCACATGGAGGCCAGGTTCCAGCCGGAGATGAAGCCGCAGCCCACGAAGTGCGAGCCGAACGCCATGATCTGGCCCACCAGCATGGGCGCCAGGATGTTGGTGAGCTGGTCGATGATCCGCACCGTGGCGTTCATGTCTGCGGGAGGGGAGACGCCATGGGGTCAGCGGGTTCACCGCAGCAAATAGCTCAGAGCAATCAGGAGGACATAAAGCAATGAGAGCGCGTCAGCAGGGCGTCAGCAGCGCGGCAGCAGCGCGGCGGTCCAAAGTCTGACTCTCAGAGATACGAGCGGAAACTCACCGGCCAGGCTGCTGCTGTCCTGGCCGGCCACCACCACCACCCAGTCCCGCTGGATGGTGATGGAGGTGGCCGTGCTGGCCAGGTTGGCCACGTTGGCGATGCTGATGACCAGGATGTAGCAGACGGTCTGCAGGAGAAACACACAGGACTTGACCTCTGAACTCCTGACAAAGCTGATTTTTCCTACATTCATTAAATGCAACAAAACTACAAACTTCTGCATCAACATGTCTGACGAGTGAAACTGATTTTAAAACCGATGTTTGTTTCAGGAGGCGCCTGGTCATGTGATGATGATGCAGTGAAGGATTGTGGGATGTGATCACATGAAGAGGACAACAGGATGCAACCAACCAGTATTTTAACAATTAATCAACTTTACAGATTATTCTGACAGCTAATTATTCTAATGATTAATCAATTATGACAACTAATCATTTGATCTACTGATTCTGTCAATTAATGGATTTTTCTGACGATAAATCAGATAAAAAAAAAACATTCTGCACATTTTTTATTTCACTTAAACATTTTTATAAAATACTAGAAAAACATTAAAAATACAAATATATAATTTAACTCCTTTTTTAAACATCAAAATCAACAATTTGTTGTTTAGAAAAGCAAATCAGGTAGAAATTCAGTTTAAACTCATTTTATAAAACTTAACATGAAATAATTGCTAAGTATTTGTTGCGGCTCCATCTTCATGTTTCTGTGCAGATTTTAACGTTTTTGTGAAAAACTCTTGTTCTGCGTCGTTTTGCCTAAAGCGTCTCAGTGCTGCCCTCTGTTGGCCGAACGGCGCCTAAACAGGTCAATTCTTATTTCGATAAGAAATCATTACATTTTTCCACAAAGTTTACAAGTAACGGAGTTTATTTCTTTTACTATTTTTATTCTTTGGCCGTGTCTCTCTTGGCTCCGCCCACTTTTCTGGGATTTACTTTAACTGTGAACATGAGTACCGTATTTTCTGGACTATAAGGCGCATAGAATAGATGCTATAGTTTGGGTTGCCAATTTGTTTCGTATTGTTATTACACATCTACATAAGCTGCCCCAGTCGTTGTTTCACTCACGATGTTGCCATATTGTGCCCCACTGCATTCTGGGTAACACAGACCAACTGACACGCTGCCGCCACAGTCTCTGTCTCTCTTCCCCCCCCTCCGCCCTCCTGGCTTTAAATGTATTATCAAACTTTATTAACAAACCAGCGTTCTGACAATTATCCCAGCATGCACCGCGTGCTTCTGCTGGACCTGTTGTGGCTCCATGTTGGTCCGTATATAAGGCTCACCGGGTTATAAGGCTCACTGTCGGCTTTTGAGGAAATGTGAGGTTTTTAGGCGCCTTATAGTGCAGAAAATACGGTAAATATTTAAATGTTTGTAAATAAAAATGCTGATTTTTAAACTGCAAACGAAAGAACTGGAGCAGCTTTTTAAACAAAATGTGTTGAAACAATTGAATATTATTATCATTCACTCCTTTATGGTGTATTTTGAAGAAAACTTTCGTTCAGGACCTGAAAGTTCTGCCAGTCAAAGCAAATATTTTTCACAAAAAGAAACTAGACTCAAAGGTCGAGTTCTGCTGTCCTGCCAGGTTATGCAAACCGACCAGAATCGATTTCTATTTTGGGGAAAAAAATCCATAATTGTCTGTAAATAATTAGCAGGTAGCTGCAGGTCAGCTGTGCCGTCATAAAGGCGTCTTAACGACCCAAACCGACATGTTGTAAAACAAGTTTAGGGCTCAGCTGCTCCGATCGGCATGGCAACAGGAATCTGTCAGCAGCCGGATCAGGGAAGGATTTTCCTCCGTTTTCAGTCACATGAGCAACCTGCTGACTGGGCGGCCTTCGACTGGACGCTGCAGCTTCACTCCCACACACACACACACACACACACACACACACACACACACACACACACACACACACACACACGCGGCAGACAGAACGCCTTTGTCCTGACCCGGGCCGGCCTGCCGAGTCGGCACGCCTGCAGCTCCAAACCAAACAACCGGACCACCTGCCGCACTTTTCAGCTCCGTTCTGTTTCTAGGTTTGCGGTCATTAAATAGGCCGGTCATCATAAAGTCAGCTGCAATAAACGACTATGTTGTTTTGAGACCATCTTCAAATAATAAACATTTTAATAAATAAAACAACAGAAACGACTAATTAATTATAAAATCACTGGAAACAAAACTGAGACCGAAAACTTTTATCATCCAGTTTGTGGTAGAAAGAGAAAAACAGTAAATCATGCAAATAGAAATTATTGAGTTTTTAAGTTATCATGTGATGAATTGATTTATTGCTTATTGATAAACTGTTCAGTGGATCTTACCAGAATCCAGCCGTTGTAGAGCTCCACCAGCTGGGCCTTGAAGTGGAAAACCAGCATCAGCAGAACGCCGCAGGTGATGACGCAACTATTCTGGACCAGCAGCGACGTCTGGGCCACTGTGGAAACACCGGCGCCACGTCAGACCGGACCGGACCAAACCCACCTGACCGGACCAAACCCACGCTGGGCGCTCAGACGCTCACCTTTCAGCCGGGGGTTCCTGTCCACCCAGTTGCCGATGTTGGCCCCCAGCAGCAGCACGGACCCGGCCACCACCAGGCCGTAAACGGCCGTGAGCAGCAGGCTGTTCCCGTACAGCTCCACCAGGAAAACGGCCACCGCAAAGTTCCACATCCGGTCACCCTGCAAGCAGACGCACATCCAGACATTTCAGATTTCTACTTTCCGTCTCACTTTCTCATTTTTTTACATTTCCATAAAACACATTTAAATATCTGGCTGAATATGTAAATATACAGCCAGACATTTACATATATCTGGCTGTACATACGGCTTAGGGCCGTTTCTGTAAAGAAGCTTGATATAAAAATATATAAAGAACGAACTTATTGTTTTTCTACAATAATCACAGTTTTGTTCTGTGATGCATTTATTTTTCCAATGAAATGCAGAACAAAAGGAGTTTCATGTTTGGTTTGAATCTAAGATTCTCCAGAAGCAAAAAGTATCTAAAATATTTTTTTGTAACAAAAAACAACCAACAGGACAAAAACTGAAATGACTGGTTCATTTAAAATAAAACTAAATGTAGTCTGCATGGATTTAAAGCGTTTTTTCTTTTAGATAATATAAAAAATATTACATTTTTTACTTTCTATATTTAGACAGATTTGGAAACAAGAACAGATATTTGTCCTTCAGGTGAGCCATACTGCCAAAATATGTGGTTTATTACAGTAAATGAATGATATTTCAGCTCTACTCACCCATGTTGACAGTGCATGGCCCATGTAAATAAGAAACTTGGCTGAAGTGAAGAAATGTCTGATGGATTCTGAAGAGATATTATTATTATTATTATTATTATTTCCCCTGGGTAATCACACAAATCTCGTTGTATAAATAATATCTCACCGGTGCATGTCGCCTTCCTGGGTGCAGTAGTTTCCATGTCAAAGCGTTTCAAACAGCCTGATTTTCCTCCTTTTGTGCTGGAAAGCGGCGGATCCTCTGCTGTCTCTGCGTCCAACCGTCGGCAGCAAGAAGCAGAAAAATCAAAAGAAAACGCGACGTTTCTCCCCTTTCCTCCCTTCCGAACTTAGCTAACACTGTAGCTGAAGTTGGAAAGAAATGTTCTTATGTTCTGACGGACGGGTTCGACCCAGAACAGACGGGGAATGGCTGCTTCTCTGTCCGGCTTCGGACCGTGGCTCTGTCCGCTCCGCTCTGCTGCTCCCTGTTTACGTCCCTGCCGTTATATACCCGCGCCGTGACGTCACCGTTCGCATGGGGGCACAAACAAACGCGGCGCACTCCCCCGTGCGCGCGCGCTCACAAGGAAGAACGGCAGAGCAGAGAAGTGGGGGTTAAAAATGGCGGAACGCACCTTAGCTAAAGGCTGTTGGGGGACTGGAGCTCCGACAGAAACCGGTTTTACTCATTTTATTCTCTTTCTTTATTTCAAGGGCCTCCATTATCAACATGTTTACATCTAAACAAAAACTGTCGAAATCAGTCCACAAAAAATACATGATTTTTACCAAGAGGAACCAGAAATACACTACTCAAAAAAATAAAGGGAACACTTTAACATTTAAGTGAACACTGAAGTGCTCCCTTTATTTTTATAGCAGTATATATTACCAAAATGACTTTTGTGATCAGGGTTGAATAAAGGTTGAAGCAGGATTTCATTGGGTTGCCCTTTTCCTATTCAGAACTTTAGCAGCAATTTAATCGATTAATTTGGTTGAATTTGGGAGATTTGGGCTGAAAGTTCAAACAGCTAAACTTACAATCACTGAGTTGTGAACAAACTGAGCTAAAAAAAAAAAGCAAAGCTTAAACTCATATCATCAGATTCTAACTTTGTTAACTGAACAATCCTGGTCATGTTCAGGAACAAGCCAGGCTCAAACCCTGCTGGATCCTGGGACGTTCTGGAACTGCAGCGTCAGCATGGAGGGCCGTGCTGCAGCTGCTGCAGCTCCTGGTGCTGCAGCTGCTGCAGCTCCTGGTGCTGCTGCAGCTGGTGCTGCTGCAGCTGGTGCTTGTGCAGCTGCTGCTCTGCTGGTGCTGCAGGTGGTGCTGCAGCTGCATTGCTAACAGGAAAAACAGAACAACACAATGACTTGACAGGTTTTGGACTAAATGAACTGTTTCCATTTGTAATTCAGAGTCATAACTTCTGTATCCAGGACAGAAAATGAATCTGAAACATCTCTGCAGTGGAAACTCGGACCTCAGCATCCAGAGCAGCCGCAGTGTGTGAAGGTATGAGCTGCAGAAATAACATTGTTTTCATCCATTTCATCTGGTTTCTGTTTTGGTAACTTGTGAGAAACTGATAAAGTTTAATTTTTGATTTAAAATTTAACATTTTCCATGTTTAGCTAAAAGCAAAACAAAAAAATTACATCTTAATACTTTTTTAACATGTTTTAAAACTAAATTTAAAAATATGCAAATGCTCAAAAATGTATGTGCATCATAGATTAGCATTAATATACAATCTGTGATGTTCTCCAGAGAGGTCAGAGGTCACTAGGCCCCTCAGACGCCTTCAGGACAACATGCAGCATCACGTCCAGGAAGCTGCGCAGCAAAACCTCAACACTCATTAAATATTAAAGCGGTAAGTTCATCTCTGACGTTGTGCCAATAATTAATGAGCTTCTGGGTCTGGAGGCCCTTCAGAGGAAACTTTAGTTTTTCTGTGAAATATCGTCTTTTTGTTTCTTTGTTCTGTTTCTGCAGACGATCCGTCTCCAGTTTCTGGAAAGTTTCTCTAGAAAAAGTTTAAAACTGCACATCTGCTGCAGCTGCAAACATTGTTTTAGAAAAGTGCATGACTTTTAGAGAAAGTGACGCGTCAGCGCTGCCGTGGCTCATGTTTCAAACTTTATTCTGTAAAGAAGACAAAACAGAATTTCATTAGATTTTTGGGCCATAAAATACCAACTAATTGGGTTAAAAGCAATAAAAACTGGGATAAAAACATTTAAAAAATGAATAACTACAATAAATTAAATATAGTTTCATATTATATACAAATTAATCCATAAAAGAATAAAGTAGGATATTTATTTAATGTCAGAATGTTATTATTGTTCATGGGATCCAGACTTCAGATCATTTCTGTTTTTGCTTTTTTTAGTTATTTATTTTGTAAATATTTTTATTGTCTTCTAATAAAACTTTGACTTCTCTCCTGTTTTCTAAAAGATGCATATTTTTACAGTGTACTGTCCTACACTGTACAATTTCATTAATTTCATTAAATCTAACAGGAGTTTGCATTAACAGATTCCAGCTAATCTATACATTTCATTGATCTGCTTTGCTCCACAGGAAGCTGCAGAAACGTTTGAAGGATTTGGACATTTTAAACGTTGCTGACATGAAGCAGCAGCTGCAGGAAGGAGAAGCGCAGGTTTCCATGGATGACTTGCATTTCTCCGGTTTGTCAACAGAGCGGAGCAGAGGTGTAATTACGGGCTGCCGCTCCATCAGGTAACAAACACTGAGGCGGTTCTGATCAGCTGGAGGCCTCTCTGGTTTCTCTGGGCTTTATTGTTCATGGAGATGTTTTTGGATCTGCAGGGATGAATAATTGCCACTAATCCCAGCAGCGTTGTGTTTCTGAGCTGAAGGATTCCAGAATGAGCCGTCCAGATTCAGAGGGCCGGCCCGGCATGTTGTGAAAGAAACAAAAATGCTCTCTGGCCTGTTTCACTTCTCCCACTGGCACAAACAAAGGAGGGGGCGGAGCCTCACATTCCCATCGCTGCATCTGCAGGATGAGAGTTCAGTTTAACTTCATGCATCCAAAAACATTTCATTTTTAATGTCTTGCGTTTTGTAAACTTCTTTATTTGCTGCAGAAGAAACAATGAAGAACTGAAAAGTGCGTCTACGTGATTCAGGTCCCGATCAGAGCGCAGAAGAACCTGTTCTGACCTGAAGGGCCTCAGGGAGGTCAGAGGCTCCAGGTTCACAGGGAAAACATGCAGAAAGTTCAGATTGAAACTTTACAGCAGAGTCGGAGTGAACAGGCCGAGGATGCACATCGTTTCAGTTCATTATGTGATCTCAGGCTGTTCAGAGACGGAGATGATCAATATTTAGACAAGGTGGATCTGCAGAGCGACACCTGAAACCTGGACTCAAACAGAAGAGTACCGTGTACCTAATAAAGTGGCCACTGGCGGTGAATCTCCAGGATTTCTGAATATCGTTCAAAAGTTTTCTTTGTTCACGACTTTTTCCCACTTTTTTCATTGAATCTGAACAAAAGTCCCAAAGATAAATGTGGACTTTATGTCCATCAGATGATCAGATCATGAAGCTTCTGTCAGGTTCTGATGAAACGGACAAACTGAGCTGCTGCTCCAGAAACTATCGGCTCCGACCTAAAACTTGTTCTACTCTAAATTCTTTTTATGGGTCGATACGACTCTAGGTGTTGTATTTATTCATTTGCAGAAGAAAAGAGATTTTATCAGTTTCTTTTAGACACAGAATTCCACAGTGGACACCACTAGAAGGTAGCTGTGCTAACTAAAGTAACCACCAGACATTAGTTATGCTAATGCTAACAGCCAACATTAGTTATGCTAATGCTAAAGCACTAACGTAAATGTTTGTTCTGCTAAAGTGCTAACTGTAAATATTCGTTATGCTAATGCTAAAGCACTGATCGGTAGAAAGATTTCTAGGAGCCATTTCTCCTGCGATCGCTAGGCTAGCACGTTTGTTTTGGTTGTATTTACCCAGAATGCCCTGCGCTATAGTCCACTTCTTGGTTTGGTCTCCGGTCCGCTTGGAGTTCACACATGCTTTCAAACCGAACCAGAGTTCACCCAGACCGAGGTTTGGAGGACCAGAGGTCAGAGGTCATTTAGCATTCACACCTCACCAACCGAACAGGACTTTCTACAGAATTTGGTTTAAAGTGGATTAAAAACGCACCTTTATTGTTTTTCGACCTGCCTGATTTTACAGGAACTTTCCAGTTCAGATCTGGAAAACCAGGTTAGCTCTAGAGATTCTACTGGACCGAACCGAGCCGATTCTGGTCGCTTAATTCGGATTTTCAGAATAAAAGCTGGGGTTGTCCTCTGGGTGCTGTCTCATGCCGTGAGGGAGCAGAACGGGCATCAGCGGGTATTTTGGGCGCAGCGGTAACAATGGGCTCAGGTGAGTCTTTGTGATGTATTCAGGGCCCAAACAGAGCAGAGCCGCTGGAGCGGAACCAGATTAGTGGGTCGGTGTGTCAGCCCGCCGGGCTCAGCTGGCTGTCATCAGCGGTCAGACGGCTGCTCTGTTATTTTCAGCAGCAGGTATGTCTGCCTCCTTTTGCTGCACAACAAGCTGTGTTTACCTGCGCTAATTTTACCCCGGATGGATAAAAATATGAATGACTGTCCCGCTGCGGCCTCGCGCTGCCGGGCCGAGGACAAAGCAGCGGAGCTGGAGGATTTTCAGCTGTTCTTCACAGAGAGCCGAGCTTTTTACTGCTAATGCTAACGGCGCTTTGTCAGAGGAGGTCCAGAAATCTGCTGTTTCCTCGGAGCGGTGCTGGTTCTGATGGTTCTGAAACTGCGGCGCTGCGGTCATTAAGGCTTTGATCTGCTTCACAACAATAAACATCAAAGGTCACCGACTGACACCAGAGTCTTCCAGGGTCACAGACAGCAAATACCTGACAGCTGGTCCGGGTCGATACCAGCTGGTCCGGGTCGATACCCGCTGCAGGTGGCCCGGCAGTGCGCCAGCTGGGCCGGTCAAACCATCTACATCTTCCAGTAGAGATGTTTGGGTCCAGATTACAGCTTCTGGCCAATCGTCCAGGGCCGGTCCAAACCTTTCTGGGGCCCTAAACTGACTTTAATCTGGGGGGGGCCGTAACAACACCAGATGCTTCATCCTTCCTAAGCTAACACTCATTAGCATCATTGTAATTAGCTTACATCACATCAGTGTTGTTATGGTTATTTTAACCTAAGAGGAGAAACAAACTAAAAAATATATTTTGATATGCAGAGTTGGTGGTGTTGAAATGACCTGAGTGAAGTTGCCCCCCCGCTTCTTCAAATCAGACAAAATGGGTGTCAAACGTTTGTGCTGGTTTGGCTTTGAAGATATTAATGAAAGTGTAAAGGGCAAAAGGTCAATCAGCCACTCAGCTTTTATGAAATCCAACTTTCTTTACATCTTTAAAATGATAGCGGCACAAACGAACATTTTTGCTGCACAAACGTAGCACTAACGTTTGACACCAATTTAATCCGATTTGAAGAAGGTGGTGGGGGCGACTTCACTCAGGTGTTGAAATGTGCTGTATTATTATTTTTTTTACTATTTGAAAGTAACATCAGCTGATAAACACTAAACTTACAGCAAACAACTTTGATATATCATATTTCCCCACCAGCAGCCATCAACAAATTAAACATTATTCATGTAACTATAAAAACTATATAGAACTAGTTTTTCCATGAGAAATGGCATTTAGTTGGTATCATCCAGTTATTTTAAACATACTTTCATTATGCTAGCTTTGTGCTCTTGGGGGCCCCCTGGTGGCATGGAGGCTTCAAGCAACCACTTAACTACCTGACTATGAAGGGCCAAAAGGGAAAACATTTTCATAATGACTTAAAACAGGTAAAGACTTTATTCTAAAAAGTATAGTCCAGCATATAGAGGTGGACAATATGGCAGAGAAACACAACAATTTATCAGTTTTTTTGCTGTAAATATTTGAGATACTGTCAAACTGGTGATTGCAACCATTCGTTGAATTATGGCACCTTTTGACAACCATATTTTCCAAAGATTAAGTGTTTCTTTACTTTTCTCTTAATGAAAACAATTTTATTCAAGTTTGTCAACATTTCGGACGTTCATGAAGTGAAAAAGTTGAAAGAATCAGTTGTTTTGTCCGCTGTGCTTAGATGCTGAGCAGCTTCTCCAGGACGGAGGCTCCGGCCGGGGCGCTGGTGAAAATCGTCCCGACAAAGACGTGCGTCCCCCAGAGGGAATGGCGGACGGCCCGGCAGCAGCCCAGGTCCTCGATACGGAAGCCCAGTTGGGCGTAGCGCTCATCCGTCTCAAACAGCGTGTTGTTGGTGTAGGAGCCGAAGAAGGCCAGGCCGGAGGACGGGTCGATGAAGTCCGCCCAGAGGCCGTCGGCCCGCAGGGCCCCGCAGATCTCCCGCGCACCGTGGATGAACGTCTCCAGCTTCTCCTCCCGCTCGCGCTCCACCGCGTCGCTCCATGACGTCATGTCGCTCCGGGTCTTCTGGGTCACCGTGATGACCGTCATGTCGGACTCCGGAGCCTCCGGGAACATGGACAGGAAGTCTCTTCTTAACGCTTCCGGGCAGGACAGGACGGCACACTCCACCCTGGAGTCGGAACCGGGAGGTTCGGACGGAAGAACTTCATCAGTTACCTGGAAACCCGAGAGCCCGTTTCTCCTGCTGTGCTCTCCTTCTCCCACCGGAGGGCGCTGCAGGCCCGCTGGATCACACAGGTAAAGGTGACGGTCCGGACCGGCCGGGTTCTGGTCGGACCCAGCTGATCTGGGTCGGACCAGATCATAGTTCTTTACGGAGCAGGCAGCAGCTGCAGAGACCGGTCTGCTAGCAGCCATGCTGTGGACCAACACATTGATCCCGGAGAGGTACCGGACCAGCCTGGTTCTGCCGGACAGAACCGGACTCAAACAGGCCATTTTACCGAACCTCTGCCCGCAGACGAATCTCTGTTTTCTTCAGCTTTTTCAACACAGAATCTCGTTGTGTCCTTGTAAACTCTCCTATCGTCTAAACATTCTTCTGCACATGCGCATTTCCCACCTACCGCTTCTTCACTTCAGCTATTTTCACACGGTTTTATCGCCCCCTGGTGGTGTGGGGAATAAATTCCGTGTTTAATTTCTTTTAACCATACTCCAAAACATTAGAAATACATTACTTGTCCAATTTCTCTTAAAACCAAAGAAATTCATTGAGAAGTAGTAAAAGCGGTTTTAAAAGCCAAAGACTTTCTTCAACACTGGAAAACATGCACTTCATGTAATTTGTAAATCAAAACAGTTGAACGTCAATTTTACTCTTGCAATATATAAAAAAAATGTCCATAACCTAGAAAAAAAGTAATTTGCCCAAATGTAGCTCTTCAGACTATTAGATTTTTTTTACTCTGAAAATAAAGAAGAATTTGATAATACTGACAAAATTTTTATTCTTGACTGTTGTTTTTAAAAGTTTTATTTGAAAGTGTACTAAATCTGTATATGTCACATTATATGTATTAGCTCTTCAAATGTCGAATTTATGTTTGAAAATAATGTGAACATTTTGCTCCTATTCCTATTTTTGGAAATTATTTTTGTTGGAATTGTAATCCTTCTGTTGAATTTTCATTATATAACTTTAAAAAATTAATTTACTAAATGTAACATAATATATTACAGCGCAATACATCAAAATGTGATCATAATCATGTAAATAGCACACATTAAGTAAAACATGTAAGGGATTTAAATAAATTAACAGTATATGATGGCTGGATAAACTACGCAGCACGATTTTTCTTGTTTTTTGCCTGTCGCAATATGGCGGCGACGTAAACGTGCGATTCCGACGTTTCATCGTTCATGAACCGGAAACCGTCACTTGGGGTCAAAACCTAAATCCTGCGATGAACCTGCTAGCCGTGCCTCTCCTAGCCGGTTGCTAGCTTCGTCAAATAGCTTGTTTTAGTTTATTTTTAGACAAAATGTCTCAAACAACATCCGGCAGCAGCGATAATATGAGCGAATATTCAGCGCAGAAGGAGGAACTGAACAGAAAGGTTCGTAAAAAAACAGTTTCTATCAGCTGACACGCTAATATAGAGGATGACGAGCAGCTTTCACATGTTTTAGATGAATATTATGACTTTTACACGAGCTGTTGTCAGCTGTGTGTTTTTAGTTGGATTATTTGAAATTGTTTTTGTCTTTTAGGTGAAGGAGCAGAAGATTATTGTGGACGAGCTTTCTAATCTGAAGAAAAGCCGGGTGAGCAGTTTTTAACACCCTGACTTCACATTCATCAACATTTCTGTAATTATTCAGGTAAAAGCGGAATGAAACCGACCCACGTTGGTTAGCTTGACCTGCAGGTCCACCAATCACAACCGGGCTTTGACTTTAAATTACAGTGGTAGGTCTCAATTAAAATACTTAATCGCGTTAATTGCAGAAACAATCCGGCAAAACAAACATTTTCAATTCCAAAATCTTTTTTGCTGCCAACTTATTGAATGAACAGACATGAGCTCAACCAAATATTAATGTTTTTTAATCCGTTATTCGGGTTTACAGATTCAGTTTGTCTGGACTGGATCGTTTAAAACGATAAAATCCGTTTTCTTGTTGACTTTGATGGATGTTTGTTGGTTTCCTGCAGAAAGTTTACACCCAGCAGAGGAACAGCAACGTTTTCTTCCTGGCCGACAGAAGTCAGACTCTGAGTTCCTGTAAAAGTAAGTCGTTCTTTTCCGGGTCGAGTCGTCTGGAGTCGTTCTGAACCGGTCGGTTCTGTCTGCAGAACAGTTGGACTACATGAAGAAGGAGCAGCAGGACCTGTGAGGTCATCACCATGTGCGGGATCTTCTGCCTGCTGAGCCGGTCCGCGGCTCCGGAGGGACGGGACCAGGCGGTCCTGGAACCTCTGCAGAGGAGAGGACCGGACTCCAGCCGGGACGTCTCGGTTACAGGGACGGACTCCGGTTATCGGTGCCTGTTCTCCGCCCATGTTCTCCACATGCGGGGCCTCCTCACGCCGCAGCCGCTGCAGGACGCCGCCGGGAACGTCCTGCTGTGGAACGGGGAGATCTTCGGAGGCCTTCCGGTGGATCCAGACCAGAACGACACCGCCGTCCTCTCCCAGAGGCTGCAGGCCTGCGGAACCGCCGCTGAGATCCTGTCGGTCCTGTCGGCGGTCCGCGGGCCCTGGGCCTTCGTTTACCACCAGAGGGCGGCGGAGTGCCTCTGGTTTGGCCGGGACTTCTTTGGCAGGCGGAGTTTGCTGTGGAGTTTCGCGGCGGGAACAATGACCCTGACCTCAGTGGCGGCGCACAGTCCGGCCTCCGACCCGCGGAGCTGGCAGGAAGTCCCGGCCGCTGGCGTGTTCAGGGTCGACCTGAAGGAGTTTGCTCGATCCGGTTCTGTTTCCTTGGAGATTTTTCCCTGGGATCATCCCAATATTCCCTCCACCAGCCCGGAATCCCTTCCCATCTACTGCCTGGTGGAGACGAACCCGGCTGGGCTCGCCATGTCCGCCCCAGTTCCTCCTCTGAACGAGTCACTTCCGGCCTCCAGCCCTGACCCGCCAACCGAGTCCCGGCTGTCGGTCCGGGATCTGGACGAGCTGCTGGCAGGAAGCGCGCGCCCGGATGAGGCCAAACGTCTGATCCGAGTCCTGAGCGAGGCGGTGCGGAGGCGAGTTCAGGCTCCGCCTCCTCTGGCCGGCTCCGCCAGCGTCGCTGTTCTTTTCTCCGGGGGAATCGACTCCATGGTCCTGGCCGCTCTGGCGGACCGCCATGTTCCCGCTCAGCATCCCATCGACCTGCTGAACGTCGCCTTCAGACTCCAGGAGCCAAAGAACCACAACAAGAAGCGGAACAAGGATTCCCCGAACAGCGGCCCGACTGCGCCCCGAACCTTCAGCCCCTTTGACGTTCCAGACCGACTGACGGGAAGAGCCGGTCTGGAGGAACTGCGCGGCCTGAATCCTGAGCGGCGCTGGAACTTCGTAGAGATCAACGTGACGCCGGAGGAACTGCAGGAGGCGCGGCGGCAGCGGATCCGGCACCTGGTGCTTCCGCTGGACTCGGTGCTGGACGACAGCATCGGCTGCGCCATCTGGTTCGCTGCCAGGGGCGCAGGGACCGTCATGGAGGACGGCGGGCCCAGGCCCTTCACCTCCTCAGCCAAGGTGACCTTTCACCTTCTGTAGCCGATGTCCTGGTTTCTCAAGGTTCAACCTGCAGATCCAGGTTTTAGTTCTTTTTTCTTCAGATTTAAGAAAAACATTCGACTGACTAGGTTTATTGTTGATTAGTTTATTAGTTTATTCTTTGATTAATCATCTAAATCATCACATTCTGGCCAATCAGAGCCAGCGTTGATCAGCTGGCCAATCAGAGCCAGCGTTGATCAGCTGGCCAATCAGAGCCAGTGTTGATCAGCGGGCCAATCAGAGCCAGCGTTGATCAGCTGGCCAATCAGAGCCAGCGTTGATCAGCTGGCCAATCAGAGCCAGCGTTGATCAGCTGGCCAATCAGAGCCAGCGTTGATCAGCTGGCCAATCAGAGCCAGCGTTGATCAGCTGGCCAATCAGAGCCAGCGTTGATCAGCTGGCCAATCAGAGCCAGCGTTGATCAGCTGGCCAATCAGAGCCAGCGTTGATCAGCGGGCCAATCAGAGCCAGCGTTGATCAGCTGGCCAATCAGAGCCAGCGTTGATCAGCGGGCCAATCAGAGCCAGCGTTGATCAGCTGGCCAATCAGAGCCAGCGTTGATCAGCTGGCCAATCAGAGCCAGCGTTGATCAGCTGGCCAATCAGAGCCAGCGTTGATCAGCGGGCCAATCAGAGCCAGCGTTGATCAGCGGGCCAATCAGAGCCAGCGTTGATCAGCGGGCCAATCAGAGCCAGCGTTGATCAGCTTGTTTTAGTGATTGCAGGTTTTTCAGTATTTTTTATTAGCTGCTGTTTTGTAACTAAGTATTTTTGCATGTTTGTCTAATTTCGGTGAATTTCTCTCCAGATCGTTTTTTCATTTTGCCAGATCACATTTATAACTAAAGCAAAATAAAGTTATGAGACAAACCAGGTGATCTGAATCGGCAGCAAAAACCTGATTCGCTGTCCCTGTTGACAATTATTTCAGTAATTGATTAATCTCGATTAATCGTTTCAGACTGAGAATTGATTATTTTTTGATGGAAATGTTGCGTTTTTGCTAAAATCTTCAGGCTAAAAACCTTTTAAATGTTTTTGTTTTATTCAAATTAACCCTATAAAGTGTTAAATGAACCTAGATTTGATATTCTGGGTCTTAAAACGTTTATTGTTAGTTAATTAAATCGATAATTTAATCTGGGCCGCAGCGCTGCTGTGACGTTTGCGTTCTCCTTCTGCGCATGCGTGAAAGCCGTTCACGGTGAGCGGCAGTTTAACGGTAACACTGTGATTCCGGCTGACCGCCGCCCGGCAGGTGGTCCTGACCGGGATCGGAGCGGATGAGCAGCTGGCCGGTTACTCCCGCCACAGAGTCCGGTTCCAGGCGGCGGGACTCCGGGCTCTGCTGGCGGAGCTGAGCATGGAGCTGGGCCGGATCTCCTCCAGGAACCTGGGCCGGGACGACCGAGTGGTGGGAGACCAGGGGAAGGAGGCCAGGTAGGCGGAGCCAGAGACCGGAAATGACCGGAAATATTAAGATTTAACGAGAAAATATGGATTTTTCTTTCTGTTGCGAAGCTGGAATGTTGAGGTTTATGGAGGGAAAATAAAAAAATCAGGTTTTTGATCAGCTGATCAAAGGAACCAACCAGAGCAGCTGAAGATCATTTTAGAAATGATTTAATCTGACAATCAAATTACTCTGATTAATCGATTAATCTCTGGTGATTAACCTCAATTGATTGATTAGTGTGAAGACTAATCAGATAAAAAGATCTGAGTTTTTATTTAACAACCTTTTTGTATGCAATATTAAAAACGCGTTAAAATATGCAACTATTAAATTATATATATATATATATATATATATATATATATATATATGGCAAAAGGTGAAAATATTCCAGACTGAATATTAGAAATTATATTTTTATAATAAAATTTGATTCAAAACTCATTTTAATGACATTTTCCTTATAATTTTGTAATAAATTGTTTTTTGTTTTTTCTTTCCATCATGCAGAACAAAAACCAGCAAAAGTAAAAAAACATTTTGTTTTTTTTTTTGAGACTTTTTCTGAAAATAAAAACAAAACAAAGTAGATTTTAAAATCATTTATTGGTAAATTTTCATCCATTTGACAGATTAAACCTGATAGAATGTTTTTAATGTAATTGGATCTGAAACCAGATTAATTTGTTCTGCTGCTCAGGATGAAGCCAGTGGCTGGTTCTGATCCGACCCGCTGCATCGTCTCCCTGCAGGTTTCCGTACCTGGACGAGGACGTGGTCAGCCACCTGAGCTCGCTGCCCGTCTGGCTGAAGGCCGACCTGTCTCTGCCGTGCGGCGTCGGCGAGAAGCTGCTCCTGCGGTCGGCGGCCAGGCAGCTGGGCCTGGGCCCGTCGGCCGTCCTGCCCAAGCGGGCCGTGCAGTTCGGCTCGCGCGTGGCCAAGATGGAGGACCGGCGGGAGAAGGCGTCCGATAAATGCAGGAGGCTCCTGACCGGGTGACTGGCAGCCTCTGGTTTCCTGTTTGAATCATTCTGAAATCATTTCCCATTAAAAGCTGGCCCTTTAAACCATGAAGGTTTTGTCGTCCTGCAGCTTCTGGCTGAAGTAAACGTCACACTCCAGGTACGACGGCAGGTTTCCCACGTCGAAGCGTCCAGAGATCTCCTGGGTGAAAACCGGCTTCCTGTTGAAGTTAGAAAGTTAGAGACCATTTTCTGCTTGCTGGACGGACGTCGTTTCCCGTTACCTCGGGATGAGCCATGACACAAAGTTCCCCGGAGCGTCGCGCTCTTCGATCGGAGCGTCCTGATGACACAAAGTTTCTCAGTGAGAATCTGAACGTCTGGAAACTGAAAGTCGTCGTTCAGGTTGAATTTGACCTTCTTCTCCTGCAGGAAGGCGTCCAGCAGAGGAAGACTCTCCTTGGAGAACACGTAGAAACACGGACACTGGGAAATATTTAGAATATTCACAGGTCAAGAGCCATGAGGCAGCGGTGGGAACACTTTGCTAGTACAGTAGTGGAGCTAATTTTAGCTTTAGTGTTCTTGCTAGCACAGGACTAAAATATTAAATGTAACGTGGTGTTGGTTTCACCCGACAGCGCTGGCTTCTACTAAACAAGATGTTAGCATAGCGTTTTACCACAAAATAACATGTTGCTGCGGGTCTTTAGCGTTAGCTTCCACTGAATATCACAATGTTTTGAAATAGTACCAGCTAAATACTGTTCTTATAGCATGTTAGCATTAGTTTCCACTACACACCATGTTGATTTAGTGCTTTAGTATTAGCTTTTCCTAATTAGCATAATGGAATTGTGATTTAGAATTAGCTTCTGCTAAATCCAGTGTTGGTATAACTATTGTGATGACACTGACAGTCGTGGTTAGCGTAGCTAGCATGTAGCTAGCATCGGGCGCCCTGATGGACTCACGGCTCTCCTGGACTCGGTCTCTGAAGGCCGCGGCTTCTCCTTCATCCGGAGAACCCGGAGATCATCATCCACCTCCAGGATCCCGTACTTCTGGGTTTCTGCAGAGCAGCAGGAGAACGTTCGTCCTTCCACTAACTGCAGCATGATGATGATGATGATCTCACCTTCGTCCCTGCAGCGGTAGCACAGCAGCAGGCAGCTGTCGGCGCTCCTCGCCTGCAGCTCGGAAACCTTCTGTGCGACCCGGCCCAGACTGAAGTCCTCCCTGAACAGCGTGTCGCTGCAGAAACATCAGAACCGGCGTCAAGTCCCAGAAACCCGCCACGGGTCCAGACCAACCAGAACCTCACCCTCCAATGACGATCACGCCGTCCTGGATGCCGAAGTGCTTCACCGCCAGCTGCAGGCAGGCGACGGCGCCGAGCCGCTCCTGGGACGGACAGACCACGTTAATGTGGGTCGGATCAGAACCGACCGGTTCTAACGGGTTTTTATCGGTTTACTTCGTTGCTTCGCGTCTCATCGCTGAGAATCTGCACTTCCGGAAACTCTGCGGCCCAAACGGCGAATGCAGCCTGGTGGAGAGCGTTGGTCTGAGGAAGAGCAGAACCGGAACCATGCGGTCCGATTTAAAACCCACCAGAGTTCTGGTTACAAACCGTCTGACGTTTAAATCTGGTTCCATTCTGACCCGTTTCACTCCAAACTGCATGTCAGGTTCATTTCTGCCAAAATGATTCAGAATAAACCAAAACTAAATGATGGAAAGTTCGTAAAGCTACAGGCTCCCGTTTCTATGGTTACAGTCAAAAATGTACCTATAATTTTGGTTATTTAGCCTGTCAGGAAAAAACTGAGGTCCATCTTCCAAATTCATATTTTCACCATTTGGTTCATTTTTAAAATGTCAGAACTAAACATAGTTAGCTCAACATTTAGCTTACCGGCTATACATGGGAGTTAAATATTTAGCTTGAGGGTTGAAGCTGGTTGCTGGTTAAATCTTGGGACGGAGATTTTCTCCTGAGGTGAATTTGTGAACAAATCCCAGTTAAAGTACAAGGAAAAAAATAATTTTTAGATTTGAGCTAGCTTAGCACAGCAATAAACGAGTATTTTTTATCTGGTATAAACTAAATGTTGCAATTCCTTTAGATTGTGGCTTAAAATGCTGCGTTCAGATGAAAAATACCTTCTAAACATTTAATAATTCTCAGTCAATAAGATTCAAGCATGAGACCCTAACAGCAGAACCTATTAGCTTGCGTATGTCTTGGACCGGCCCAGTCCAAAGAACCCAAAACGGTATAAAAATGTGTCGGTTTTTAATCAGTGGGATAAAAGTTTTACAAATAACCTTTAAAGTAAAACGGTCCAATTCAAGTTTGGCTGTGTTGGTTTTTAACCAGACGGGGTCAAAGGTTGCGTTGAGTTGATAAACGGACGGACTAGTTCTGGGTCATCTAGTTCATTAACCGGTTCCAATTAGGATCCGGATCATTCCCTTCGGTTCGGCTGTCTGTATTTTTGGGTTCCTACCACCACGTAGATCCCGTCCACCGCCCCGGACCGGGTCAGCGCCCGGACCCAGCGGCTGATCAGCGGGCTCCGGCCCACCGGCAGCAGCGGCTTCGGAACCCCGACCAGGTGAGCGAACCTGCCGCTGCGGTCGGAGGAAACGTCCCGCTGCAGTCTGGTTCCGTAGCCCGCGGCGAGGATCACGGCCTTCATCTAGAACTCTTGTCTGGGCCAATCTGGGTCGGGGTTCTGGTTCCAGGACCGGCTGAACTGGGGCAAAGTTCCCATTCTTCTTTGGAGGTTAGGAAGGAGCTCTTTGCGCTCTACCGCCCCCTGGAGGAACTAATAAATCACTGACCGCAGAGTTCAGAACACCCACCCGAACCAGCTGGACTGGACCGAACCAGAACTGACTGGATCATAAATATTCACCATTTATAAATGAAAAATTAAAGGTTTTCATGTTGGGATGCTGCAGAAGCCGTGAACCAGTTATTCTGTATAATTTGTAATAGTTTTAGGGCCATTTCTCTCCTTCCACTTCAGAACAGTTTTATCCTGATACTTTATTTAGATCGAATATTAAAGTATCTACTTTAGTTTCTACTCTGGACCGACGCAGGAAGCCGTTCTGATCCGACCAGAACCGCTCATGCTGGACCTCTGACCCGACAGGAAGGACGAAACAAGTTCTGACAAACTAACATTTATTGACCCAGTCGGGTTAAACCGGGTTACAGCAGCAGAACCGTCGGTCTACTCTGCGTCCTCCGACCCGCTTCCAGCTGCAGGCGGCGCCGCCTCCGGTTCTGAAGCCGCGAGCGGTTCCGGCTGATCCGACAGCTCGGCCTCAGGCTCCTCCATCGGTTCCTCCAATGGCTCCTGGCCCGGTTCTGGTTCTGGTTCTGGTTCCTCTGCGGCCTTCGGCTCTTCCTCCTGCAGAAAAGAACCTCCAGACTTTAACTGACCAGGATCCTGTTCCGGGTCAGAACCAGAACCACCGGGACTCGGGTCTCACACCACGAGTCCATTCTGGAGTCCTTCGTTTGGATTCTCGGACCCGAGTCGGGTCGTGGCGACTCGTCAGAACAGGAAGTCGGCTCACCTGGTCAATCGGGTCGTCCGTCTCAGGTGTCGGTGGCTCCGCCTCTTCCTGTTCCATCGGTTCCTCTTCGTCCCGCAGCAGAACGGTTTCCTGCTGTGGCGCCGGTCCTGGTTCTGGTCCTGGTTCAGGTCCGGGTCCTGGCTGCTGTGCGGCAGTCGGTTCTGCTGGTTCCTCCTGGAACAACAGAGGACAGTGAGACCCTGAACCCGTCCGAACCCAGAGGGAGGAACGGCGCTGACCTTCAGAACCGGCTCCGCTGGCACTGGGTCGGGCTTCTTGTGGGCCTCCAGCACCGTCATGATGGAGGTCGGGATGTGAGCTTGCTGCAGGCAGGAAGGAGGACGGTCAGGAGCGCGGCGCAGCGCGGCAGGCGGGAAGCGAGAAGAGCTCTGACCTGATGCGGCGTGAAGGACAGGACGTGCTGCAGCAGCGGCGCCCTCATCTCCGGGCAGCGCTCGAACACGCTGGCCAGCTGCGGCGGCGGCAGCTGCAGCAGAACGCTGTAGGACTGCGGCTTGGTCCGCTGGCAGCACTTCACGAAGCCCTCCCACACCTTGGGGTACTTCCACACCTGGAGGACGGATGGAGGTCAGGCGCTGACCCGATGGAAGTCGGCTGACCCGGCGGCGGCGGCTCACCTGCTTGAGGATGAGGCGGGACAGGATGTTCATGACGAAGCCGCCCAGGCGCGGGTACATGGTGAGGGACTGGATGACGGTGCGCATCAGCAGCATGGGCAGCGGGTTCTGCTCCATCAGCTGCTGCATCACCACCGCCAGCACCTCCGACGTGTAGACGTTCTTCTCCCCGAAGCACAGGTTGGTGGCTGTCGGTCCAAATCACACAAATTAACCACGCAGGAGATCAGACATACTTAAAAAATACAAAAACTTCACAGGATTACTGCCATCTAGTGGTGAGGATGAAGACTGCAACAGACCTGCCCTCTAGAGGGCGACATGACGGCTCAGCGTTAGCTTCCACTACACGCCGTGTTGGACGGCTTGTTGCTCGTTTAAAATAAAACCTGATTGAGTTTGTCCTCTTAATTCTTGGTTTTGTTACTTTAGGAGCCGTTTTCTTATTTCTGGACTGTAAATGATTCAGTTAAACTTTATTTCTGCTGCTTGTTTTGTTCTCACGCTTCGTGACATCAGAGCGTCACTGAAACGCCGCTTGGTGTTTGAACTCTGACCTTTGATGATGGATTTCATGTCGCACTTTGTTGAGTCGATGTTGTGCAAAGCGATGAGCAGATCGCCTGGAGTCAGCGGAGAAACCGAAGAGCTTCCCTCACCTGCCAAGGGAAACCAGAGAACCCGTTAGCTAACGGCTAACTGCTAACGGCTAACTGCTAACCCGCGTCGCTTCATCAACACAAATCGTTTATAAACAGGCTTGTGTTTGTTTTCGCTCCGGTTTGACAGTAAAACATGTTTAAGCTCCGGGTCGCTGGATCCGGACTCCAGAACCAGAAACGTTGTTCCTGGTTTGACTTGGACTCATGTTTCCAGATGCTGTGGAACCTGAAGTCCTCTGTGGCGTCACGTCTTAATTAGGGCTGTTGTAAACGATTATTTTAGTCATCTATAGATTTTTCTTACGATTAATTGAGTAATCGGATAAAAACAATTATGAAATAAAATATTGGTGAATCTTCCATAACACCAGTGTTACTATCGGATATCAACATCAGTCTATTTTTTCCACATTTGAGCTTCCCTACCAGTTACTGTTTTGTAGACGGGGGAGCAACACGGGATATTTACGGCTCCTCCGTTCAGAAACTCATCTACCAGCCATGTTCCGCCTCCCGTTTGTTCAGACCGGGATGATATCAGTTTATTGTGCGGTTCGTCCGTAAAGCTGCTCTGACCCTGTAAGCATCAACCCTCAGCCGCCCGCCGTGTTCAGTCTCTCCGCTCACCTGTAGAAATCCTCCTCAGCTTCTTCCCGCCGTTCAACCAGCAGCTCCGGAGCAGAAAGGCTGCCGGACTCCCGGCATCGCGCCGGTCATTTTAAGGATGTTTATTGGTCCCACAAAAACGATGAAAACCCGGAATTATCACCGATCAGTAAAATCCCCGCGGGCCGAACTTGAAGATTGGACGTTATGCCGCTAACACGTAGCTTCCGTCAACAACTCAGAGGCGGAAGTCAGAGCTCCGCGCAACGCAGATAATGTTCCGGCTGAAACACGGGGCGCTAAATGATAAAACATAAATTAACGAAGCTTCAAGGCAGGTCAATTTTCCTCGAGTAATTTTAATAATCGAGGTTCTCGAATCACTCGAGGAATCGTTTCAGCCCTAGTCTTAATGTTTCCCTACAGAACTATTCACTTCGCTATGTGGTCCCCTGCCTTGTTCGTTTGGTACCAAACGACCAGAACCGGATATTTTACGCCCCCGGGAGCAGAAACGCCCCCCCTGCCCCCGGCGGGAAGCGGCGCCGTACTGTGCTGAGTTCCCAGCAGCCGGTTGAAGACTTCCTTCACGACGATCGGGTTGAGCTTGATGAGCTTCGGCAGAGCCTGGATGACTTCATTCTGAGGAGGAAACAGAACCGTCAGCGAAACGCCACCGAGCGGCGCCGGACCGACCCGCTCCCTCGGGAACTCCACCTTCTCCAGGCCGTTGATGACCGGGATCAGGAAGCGGACGTCCGGAACACGCTTGTGGTAGAGGTCCCGGACCCGCTCCACCAGCTCCGGCGACGGAGGCACTGGGCGGAGGAATGACACGCATCAGAACCGGACCGGTCTCATCTGGACCTTCGTGTTTCTGCCTGGGTTCAGATCTTTTCTACCTTTATCGGTCAAAATGTGCAGACAGCGAGTGACCAGAGTCTCTGCCCCCTTGGGACAGTTTTCCACCAGAAGCAGCAGCTCTGGAGAATTCATCCCCATCCCGCGGATCTGCAAGGACAAAAACCCAAACGGTCAGGATGAGCTGCAGCTCTATAGATCTACAGAGTCATTCTAACCGCTACGGTCTCAGATCCAGAACAGAGACCGTTGATGCTGATGCAGCAGCATTAAGGCCTCCCCTCAAGCCTTTCCTTCAAAATAAAATCACAAGCCTACAAGTGGAGGCGTAATGACGAACTCGGTCCTGTTGAGGGCGACACTGATACATGGATGAAATTAGCATTAGCATTAGCTGAATAACCTGATGACGTATCACAGGCTAGCTGCTGCCAGACAACAGATCCAGACAACAGACTGCTGGTCCACACGGGTCATAAGTATACATACACCCCGTAATGTCTGGTCAAACGTGTCCTAGAGGACATGAGGACGGACTCACCGGCTGCTCGATGGCGCGCAGCACGCTGCGCTTGATGTCGGCGATCGCCTCGGTGTAGACGGACGCCAACTCATGGACCAGCCGGTGGTTCAGAGGAAGGAGGGACAGGTAGAGGAAGAGACACTGTCTCACCGTCTCCTCCGTCCACGGAGCAGCGACCTCTGCAGGGACATCAGACATTAGTCCCTCTGGAAACGTAGCCGCTTCCTGCGCGGTGACGGGTCGGCGAGGGACGCTGACCCGTGTCCTTATCGGCGCCGAACAGCAGCGAGGGCGGGTTCGGGTGAACCAGGAGCTGCAGGTAGTTCAGGGCAAACTTCTCGATGTAGTCCCTCAGGTGGTCCTTCTCGTACATCCGCTTCAGGAAGGCCAGGGCTGTGCTGCGCACCTGGAGCACAGCGACAGCGCTACCTTAGCATTAGCTTTAGCATTAGCGTCAGAGTGCTAGAGCTAAAGCTTTAGCTCAGATTCAGACCATATTTGGTCCATTTTCATGTATAAAATCAGGACAGATGGACGTGATGAAACCAGTATAAACCAGTGGGACCAGTCCGGCCCGACCCAGCCCAGTCAGCAGAACCAGACCTTCTCTTTGTCGTGGGAGCTGAGGTCCAGCAGAACGTGGAGGTACTGGAACTGCCTGGACGGCCTCTTGACGATCAGCTCCTTCAGCGTCGTCATGCCCAGATAAACCCGGGACTGAAACAGAGGTCAGAGGTCAGCAGGCCGCTCAGCGGGACAGCCAGAGGCTGGGGGACGGTGCGTCTCGGTTACCTCGTCCTCACAGTAGCGGCGAATCACATCCAGCGCCGACTCGGTGATGATGGGAGCCTCCAGAACCAGCTTGGTGAAGAGCCTGGAACGGGAAACGGGTCAGACTGATCCGGTTGCTATGGACATTCCAGGTCCTTCCAGGCTTTCCCAGAAATTCAGCTCAATCCAAACATAATTCATCTTTGAATTTATGTTTAATATTTCAACAGAAACTTAAAAAACCCGGAACCGGATCGACGGAAATGAGGAAGGAAATGGGTTTGAGTGGGACATGTTGGAGGGACAGAGTGGACAGAGTGGCGGCCGCCCCACTGACCCGTCCCTCTGCTCGGGTTTCTCCTGCAGCCCGGACAGCAGCGTGTAGAGGCAGTGGTCGTATCCGTCCAGCAGGCCGGCCGGCAGCTGGCTCAGGTAGCTGTTGTACTCCTGGTACAGCAGAGAGAAGGCCAGGTCGCTACGGCAACGCATGTCCTCCAGGACGTAGTCCAGGACGTCGTCCTTCATCACGCCCTCGAACTGGGTCACCAGCCGGGACAGCAGCTTCACCCTGACCTGCAACAGCAGCATCATCATCATCATCGCAACGTATCCATGGAAACGTGGGGCTTACCCAGCCAATCACAGACGAGTATTCCTCAATCGACCAGCCAATCAGAAAACGGCACAACTGGAGATGCTTTAACTTTGTACCCAGAGAACATTTGTTCAAACATGAAAATACTTTTTGTCCATTTCAGGTATTTTTGTTTTAACTTTGGCAAAAATGTAATTAGGCCTCCAGCAAAATATGATTTATCAACATGGCTGACAGCGTTTCAATGCAGAGAGGGGCGGAGCAACAGGCAGGTTAGCGTTAGCAACAGGCAGGTTAGCGTTAGCAACAGGCAGGTTAGCATTAGCAACAGGCAGGTTAGCATTAGCAACAGGCAGGTTAGCATTAGCAACAGGCAGGTTAGCGTTAGCAACAGGCAGGTTAGCATTAGCAACAGGCAGGTTAGCATTAGCAACAGGCAGGTTAGCGTTAGCAACAGGCAGGTTAGCGTTAGCAACAGGCAGGTTAGCGTTAGCAACAGGCAGGTTAGCATTAGCAACAGGCAGGTTAGCATTAGCAACAGGCAGGTTAGCATTAGCAACAGGCAGGTTAGCATTAGCAACAGGCAGGTTAGCGTTAGCAACAGGCAGGTTAGCGTTAGCAACAGGCAGGTTAGCATTAGCAACAGGCAGGTTAGCATTAGCAACAGGCAGGTTAGCGTTAGCAACAGGCAGGTTAGCGTTAGCAACAGGCAGGTTAGCGTTAGCAACAGGCAGGTTAGCATTAGCAACAGGCAGGTTAGCATCAGCAACAGGCAGGTTAGCATTAGCAACAGGCAGGTTAGCATTAGCAACAGGCAGGTTAGCATTAGCAACAGGCAGGTTAGCATTAGCAACAGGCAGGTTAGCATTAGCAACAGGCAGGTTAGCATTAGCAACAGGCAGGCTAGCATTAGCAACAGGCAGGTTAGCATTAGCTTCTGCTAAATACATGGCGGTACAGTTAAACTTTAGTATCAAATATTCAACACTTTGATTTATGACAATAAAAACAGATTCTTGTTATTAATATTTTGAAATTCAGAGTAAACTTTCCATTCATCTGGTCATCCTAAAACCTAAAACCATTTTTCCAGATGGACCGGACCGGACCGCCCTCGGCTCTTACGTGGGACATGCCGCTCTGGGACACCGCCTTCTCGGAGTGCAGGATGCGCTTCACGGCTCTGGAGGACAGCGCGCCGATCTGCGAGTCGGACAGCGGCTGGACCACGTCCGCCAGGCGGAACACCTTCTTCCTGCCGCCGGCGCCGGCCATCCTGCAGAGGAGCACAGCGTCAGGACGGCCTGCAGACCACCGGGTCGGCTCTGGTTCCGGCGGGCTCACTTGGTCTGGACGGAGGGCAGGATGGGCTCAGGAAGCCTCTTGACGGCGGGCGCCTCGGGGGCGGGCGGCTTCTCGCTGTAGCCGCCCACCACAGAGATGGCCTGGCCCACCATGGAGGACAGCGACCGTCTGATCAGGACGTCCTTCCCCCCCGACTCGTCCTCCACTGGCTCCTCCTTCCCCGACTCGTCCTCCCGCGCCTTGCACTGCTCCAGACCTGACAGGAAACATGGCCGCTTCACTGTGATGTCACAGCTGCCTGGGCTTCTGATTGGTCAGTCACCAACATGCTGCTGAAGCTGCTCAGACTCATTAACCACGGAAAATCTGAAGCCTCCAGCTCCTGCAGCTAGCCACATGCTAGAGCAGCTCCTCATGCTAATGCAGCTAGCCACATGCTAGTGCAGCTCCTCATGCTAATGCAGCTAGCCACATGCTAGTGCAACTCCTCATGCTAATGCAGCTAGCCACAGGCTAGTGCAACTCCTCATGCTAATGCAGCTAGCCACATGCTAGTGCAACTCCTCATGCTAATGCAGCTAGCCACATGCTAGTGCAGCTCCTCATGCTAATGCAGCTAGCCACATGCTAATGCAGCTAGCCACATGCTAGTGCAACTCCTCATGCTAATGCAGCTAGCCACAGGCTAGTGCAGCTCCTCATGCTAATGCAGCTAGCCACATGCTAGTGCAGCTCCTCATGCTAATGCAGCTAGCCACAGGCTAGTGCGGCTCCTCATGCTAATGCAGCTAGCCACAGGCTAGTGCGGTTCCTCATGCTAATGCAGCTAGCCACAGGCTAGTGCGGTTCCTCATGCTAATGCAGCTAGCCACAGGCTAGAGCAGCTCCTCATGCTAATGCAGCTAGCCACAGGCTAGTGCGGTTCCTCATGCTAATGCAGCTAGCCACAGGCTAGAGCAGCTCCTCATGCTAATGCAGCTAGCCACAGGCTAGTGCGGTTCCTCATGCTAATGCAGCTAGCCACAGGCTAGTGCAGCTCCTCATGCTAATGCAGCTAGCCTCCAGATGCTAGCCTTATGAACCATCATGCTAGCACAGCTAGCCCTGTAGCCGTTAGCGGCGCTGACCTGGTCCAATCTCGGCCGCTGTCATCTGGGTCGCCATCAGCCGGGCCAGGTGTTTGATCTGGGCGTCGGTTCCGGCCGACTCCACCGGTGTGTAGGTGGCCTGGAAGGACGCCGGCATGATGTCCGGCAGGTACACCATGCTGATGAGCACCTGGCAGACAAACGGGCGTCAGCGGGACGGGTCCAGGGCGACGCGGACAGACAGGAAGTGGCGGCGCCTCACCAGGTTGGCGACGTTCTCCGGGGTCAGCAGGGGTCGCAGGAACTCGGCCGTCAGGTCGATGGCCGACTGCGGAGTCGGGGCGGCCGCTGGCTTCGGGGCGGCGAGCGGCACCGGCTCCTCTTTGTCCTCGTCGTCTTCGATGAGCGCCGGCTCTGAGGGCAACAGGACTTTGATTAGGCCGCGGTCAGAAGGGCGAAGCCGGGCGAGGAGGCTCACTCACCCATCTTGACCTTCTTGCCCTCGGTGGCGGGCTCGTAGCGCGGGCGCTTCCTCTGCTCGCGCGGCGGCGGCGTGTTGCGGCTGATCTCGCTCTGCGGCATGCCCAGGTCCAGCAGCAGCGTGCCGATCTGGACCTGGAACTCCAGGCTGCACGGATGCTTCAGAACCGACACCAGGTGCAGCTTCAGGTTCTTCCTCACGCTGCTCACCTGGGACTTGGCCAGGGTGGGGGGCAGGTTGGCTGTGGGGGTAATGATCAATTAATCAGTTTAATCAATTAGTTTGTTCATCCAACCAAACATCCGTCCATCAGTAGATTTTCTGGTTGTGACCTCTGACCCTCACCGTGCAGCGTCTCGTAGGCCTGCACCACCTCGGACATGAACATGGGCCGTTGCCTAGCGATGGTTGCTAGGGAGCCGAGCGCGGTCGTCAGGTTGATGCTGGAGATGGCCGGGTGAACCATGAACTTCAGCAGCTTGTCCAGCGCCGCCTTCCCCTCGTCACACAGAGCGTCTGCAGACCAGAGACACGGTTAGCGCCGCCGCCGCCACGCCTCCTCTGACCTCTGACCCTGGGCCGTACCGTAGCGGATGTAGGGGTGGTCCCTGGGAACCTTGTCCAGGCTGATGTCTCCTTCCTGTCTCTTGGGGACGTCGGACTCGGGCGTCCGAGGCGACAGCGTGACGATCAGCGACTCGGTGAACTTGATGGCGTGCGTCCGGACGCCGTCGTTCTCCGAGTCGAGCATGCTCAGAACGTCTCCGCTCATCTGGGACACCAAGTCCCAGCAGGCCTCCTGCATCTCCGACACCGACCGGGCCCGGACCAGCCACTGGCGGGAAGAACCGGAACCGGGTCAGGTAAAAGGTCGGGTTCTCTCTGCGGGGCCCCGGTCCGGCCCTCCTACCTGCAGGGCGACCTTGTAGAGCTGCGTCAGCGACAGGACGGCCTTCTTCACCACGTTGACGCTGTCGTCCTTCAGCAGCAGGTTCAGGTTGGCGATGAGCCGCAGCAGAAGCTCGTTGTCCCGTTTGCTGGACGGGTCAGAAGCGACAGGAAGTGAGGTTCTGGAGGGAAATCGGAACCAGAACCGGCAGAGTTCTGGCAGCTCACCAGGCTTCCTCGATGAACCCGATCACAAACTTCCTGACTTCCATGGACCGGTCCGTCTGGAAGGCGATGATCTCCTGAGCAACACAGACATTTAAAATCAGAATGAAACAATAAAATGTGATGAATCAGCAAAGAGGCTGATCAAAATGAACTGATTGAATGGCAACTTCATTAAGTTTGACTTTAAAATAAAAACATTTATTAATGGGGAGAACATCATAAAATCAACAATCCGATTAAAAGCAGAACTGAAGCTGAATTTGCATCTTTTTAAATGGAGAGTCGTTCACATCATTAAAACCGTTTCATCCATTTTCTAACACCCGTTGTCCCCAGGGGGTCAGGAGGGCTGCTGGCGTTCTGGGCGAGAGGCGGGGTCACCTGGACAGGTGCTTCATTCATGCTTACATCAAATATGTCATTAAGTAGTTAAATGAAAACCATCTGTCAATAAGATTCATTCATTTTCTAATGTTTTTCCCACTGACCAGCAGGGGGCAGTAAGTAGATAATTAAAACTGAAGAATCGAGTTATTTATAATCAGGTTAATGAGAGAATAGTTTTTATTCTAGGTGTAAAAATCTTTATCCAGTTTCATCGTTGTCCATTTTTCTCTGTTTGTTTTTTACTTACATCCAGGAAGTTGTCCAGGAGAGACGGATCCTTGTTGATGATGAGTTCCTGAACCTGAAGGAGACAAACGGAGAATCACTGCAGCACAGCCTGCCAGTAGGGGGCGCCCCCTCCAAAGCACACAGGATGATGGAGAAAACAAACACACCTGTTTGAGAACAGTGAGCTTTTCATCTGTGGGGATCAGAGCCGCCTGGTTCAGCAGCTCCACCACCTGGAGAAGAAACAAACATTTTCTGGTTTATAAAGGAAAACAGCAGCAGCTTCCACAGAATTATCTCTGCTGCTCCATGAATTTTAAATGTCTTTCTTCTTTCCTCCAACGCTGAAGGAAACCCAGACAAAATCCTGAAATCCAGGATATTCCAGGAGAGATCCATCGTCTCTCCAGGATCACAGAGAATCTCTAAAAGGAAGCGTCTGCGTCAGAGGAACCACCTCGGCCGCTACATGCAGGCAGATGATGGAGCTCCAACCTTATCGCCATGACAGGAGACGGTTGCTATAGTGACGGTCCATTTTTCTATCTGATCTAAATGTTGACAGGTGCAAAGAAGAAGGACTCTTCATAAAATCAGGAAAATGATGGCCAACCATGAGCTTCATTACCGCTGGAGCACAGACTGCTACAGGAGGTCCTTCATGTAAAATCTACAACTCTCTGAAGAACCTTTCATTTACATTCAATGTCTCTTTTGGATCAGACGTTTTGAAACCGATAGAAGTTTCTGTGAGTCCGAATCCTTTTATTGATCCGAACCAGAATTATTCCTAATCATCACCTTCTCGCTGGTAGTGACGTCGATGACAGCAGGAGGCTCCCTGTCCTTTGAAGGACGCTCCATGATGCTGCTGTTGGTGGATCACAGTGAGGACGGCATGGTCTGGGAAAATCCTGGAAAAATCCTGGAAAACATGGAACCGGTTCAATGGAAGTTAACCAGAAAACTGTCAAGAATGCTGCTGGTGGACGAAACCCGAGCCGAGTCACTAACAGCGACGTGGCCGATATTTACGCCATGAATATGAACAAATAAAATAATCACGAAGGTTAAAAACCGAATTTTAATTAGAAAGTGCCAGTTAGCTTAGCCGCTAAGCTAACCATGAAGCTAACCCGCTCCGTTTAAAACGTTTGAAACAAAACATACCGCTTTAATTCTGTCCTCTGGTTAAAGGAAGAATTTATAACTGGTCGGCAGGAAAAGAGTTTCTTTCCAAAATATTTAATTCATTTATTTATTACAACCAAAAAAAAAACCCCTGTTAGCGCGGAAGGCAAGAAGCCATTCTTCTTCTTCTGTTTCCGGTTTCAGCTCTGAATCAGAGCCTTGGTGCAACAGCACCACCTAATGTACAGAAGGCGGATCGGCATTTATTGGTGTGTACGACTGTATGAGGATGTATCATCATCTGTCATCCACTAAATACTGTGTTTTTTTGTTTGTTTTGTGACATAAAGTTAAACAAACAATATCCATCCGTCCATTTTCTTTACACCCTTGTCCCTCAGTGGGTCGGGAGGTGCTGGTGCCTCTCCAGCTAACGTTCCGGGCGAGAGGCGGGGTCACCTGGACAGGTCACCTGGACGGGTCACCTGGACGGGTCACCTGGACAGGTCGCCAGTCTGTCGCAGTAAACAAACGATATTTCCTAATTAAATCAATGTTAACCTTATTTCCTTCAGTTCCCAATATTTCCCAGAGTCCATCCTTTCTTACTTTTATTCGCCGTCTTTCTCTTTCAGATTTAGAAACGTAGCAGTTCAGCGAAACATCTTCTACATTTTATTTTAGTTTATTTATGTCATGAATTCTATTGAACACATTATCCACTGTTTTAACACTGCGGTTAAAGGAGACACATTTTGAGTTCTCTGACTAAACAGGTCAATAAATTATAAATATGAATTTACTGGCTTTTTTCACAGTTTATGAATTCACACGTCGGCGTAAGAGCTCATATAATTATTACAGCTTTAAACAAAATAAAACATGAAATTGCGAATAAAATAATAAGATAATATTTGGCTTATTTAATGTAAATTAATTTAATAAAATACGTAACTTTAAACACATACTATATAAATACTGAGACGATTTTATTTTATCTATAAAACATCTTAAAGTTAAGAAACCTGTTTAGTTTCTAGTTTTCGTAACGTCACATTTCAGGAATACATTTCCCAGAAGGCTTTGCGCCGCCAGTGACTGCTAGCCAATTACGAAGAGAGGAGAAATGCTAATGTTTACAACCAGTGAAGTGGCTCCAGTTTCCCAGTAAAACCAGTGATTCAGGTCATTTTGCTGCACGGAGTGAAATGACAATTAGATAATGTGCCAAGTTAAATGACGAGGTTAAACATTCAGGTAAGAAAAATGGATTTTATCGCATTTTTAGTCTGATACTTTAATCGAGCTTGTTAGCGCTTAGCTTGATAAACATTTGGCTAAAGTGGGACCTAAACCTGAACATCAGACGTTTTATGAGTATTTATGCCTCTCATGGACCTTAATGTTGTTTATTGTGGATAAAAGAATAACGGCGAATTCATTATTAAAATTATTATTGCAAATATACATGAAAACTGTGCTACGCATTTGAATTCAGTCCCGTTTAGTGCAGTGCAACCCAGCTAGTTCCACAGCTAACCCGGTCAGTACCAGAGTCCAGCTAACCCGGTCAGTACCAGAGTCCAGCTAACCCGGTCAGTACCAGAGTCCAGCTAACCCGGTCAGTACCAGAGTCCAGCTAACCCGGTCAGTACCAGAGTCCAGCTAACCCGGTCAGTACCAGAGTCCAGCTAACCCGGTCAGTACCAGAGTCCAGCTAACCCGGTCAGTACCAGAGTCCAGCTAACCCGGTCAGTACCAGAGTCCAGCTGGGTTTGCATGAATCCGAGTCCAACTGCAGATGTTCTGGTTCTGGGACAAGAGGTTCTGTAGAAACTAACCACCATCAGCAGCAGGTAAGGGAGGTTCTGCTTCCGTTTAAACCTGGTTAACGACTACGAAAGCTCTGATCAGTCCACCACCTGGACACGGAGACAATATGGACCACCTGGACACGGAGGCCAGATGGACCACCTGGACATGGAGACAAGATGGACCACCTGGACTCTAGACAGACCACCTGGAGACACGATGGTCCATCTCGTCAAGATGGACAACCTGCAGAGGACATGGACTCCTTGGATCTGACTTGCCACACTGTTAAGATTTATTTGAAGGGTTGATGAAAAGTTGAAACCAAAGGAATGTGAATGTGTGCAGCGTCCTGATGGATTGGGTGTTCGTCATGAACCGGATGAGCTCTCAGGGCAGCGCGGCGGCCCAGCGGCGGCGCATGGCCCTGGGGGTGGTGATCCTGCTGCTGGTGGACGTCATCTGGGTGGCCTCGTCTGAGCTCACCACGGTAACCAGCTTCCATTTAAATACCGACTGGAAACCAGTACAGACCACCCTGAGCGTTTCTCTGCTCATCTTCTCTCCAGTACATCTTCAAGCGGCAGGACTACAATAAGCCGTTCTTCAGCACCTTCACCAAGACCTCCATGTTTGTTCTCTACCTGCTGGGCTTCCTGCTGTGGCGCCCCTGGAGGCAGCAGTGCAGTGGCGCCCTGAAGCGCCGCCAGTCTGCCTTCGTAAGTCGCTCTGCTCTGTTAGGCTGCAAATATTTAGGATTTTATTGATGCAACACAGTCCTGAAAGCTGCTTCCTGTCATGTTTTCTGTTATTTCTCCTGGAAACTTTGATCTATTTAAACTTTTTGTTGAGTCAGGAGGTGATTTTCAGTCATTTCTGCTGCAGTTTGCTGACGCTGAGGCCTACTTCGCTCCCTGCACCACTGACAGCGCTGTGAACAACTGCTTGGTGCGTCCTGACCCCCAGCAGCGTCCGTCAGGGCAGCAGCCGCTCTCTGTCTGGTAAAGAGTTTCTTCTTTGTCCGGTTTGTGCAGAGCGAGCCGCTTTACGTCCCGATGAAGTTCCAGGACGCAGCAGCCGATCCGTACGACTGTTTACCTGCAGACTGTGAAACCGGTGAGTTTAAATCTGATTTCAGCTTTAAATGAAACTCAAACGTCATTATTGATTACAAAGACGAGCCAACAGCAGCTGGAAAAACACCAGCAACCAACCTGGGAAGGGTCAAAGGTCAGCTGGAGTCCTTCATTCTCCAGAGATCAAGATCATTCCCAACATAATGGAAAATGTAAAATAATTTTAGAAATTAATAAAAAAATATATAATTGAAAAATTAAAAATGTTTTTTTTATTAAAGATAATAAATTATTTATTATTTTAGAAAATAATGCAAAAATAATTAGAGAATTAAAAAGATCATTCATTTAAATAATTTTATAAATTAATGAAGAAAAATAAAATATATAATATAGTACAGGATATATAAAATTATACATATCTAATATTTTGAAAATTAATTAAAATAAGTAAAATCAAGATAACATTTTAAAAACTAAACAAAAAGATAAAACAAAGTTAAAAATAAAATTAAAACGAAAAAAAGTATTATTCCCAACATCTCAGATGACCAGCAGGTGCTAATATAGCCTCTGAAGCTAACATAGCCTCTGAAGCTAACATAGCCTCTGAAGCTAACATAGCCTCTGATGCTAACATAGCCTCTGAAGCTAACATAGCCTCTGAAGCTAACATAGCCTCTGATGCTAACATAGCCTCTGAAGCTAACATAGCCTCTGAAGCTAACATAGCCTCTGAAGCTAACATAGCCTCTGAAGCTAACATCTGCAGGTCTGTGTAGCCTGTTAGCATCAGTGAAGCTCCTAGTTTTGACCCATAAGTCTTTGGTTTAAGTCTGATGATGTATTTCCTGTTTGGAGGTGTTTAAGTGAATCCTGTTTGCCCCCCATCCCCCCCTCCCTGCTCCAATGCCCCAGCCTCCAAAAAGCAACGGGTTCATTTCAGCAACATCATGGAGGTGCGTCAGCTGCCGTCCACCCAGGCCCTGGAGGCCAAGCTGTCCCGTATGTCCTACCCGGCCGCCAAGGACCACGAGGCCGTGCTGCGCACGGTGGGGAAGCTAACCATCACCGATGTGGCTAAAATCAGCTTCTTCTTCTGCTTTGTGGTGAGGAAAACTGGTCCTCCACACGGAGGAGCTAACGGCTCGCCTAGAGCTTTAATGTTCTGATAACTTTAAAAGATTTAGGGCACAAAAACTTTATTGAGCAAACAAAACAGACAAACTGGGTATTATGAATGAATTTAAGCAGTTTAGCATTAGCTTCTACTGAATACCAGTGTAGCGCCTTAGTGCTAGCAGTGCTAATGCTTAGGTTAAGCCCTTTATGTTTAGCGCAGCTAGCTTTTCAGTTAGCTACACTAACTGGCTGGCTTAATGGCTATTTTCTAAACTGGATCATGTTTAGAACTGGTTTCATCTTTAACTGGTCCCTTCCTGCTCTGTCTGACCTGCAGTGGTTCCTGGCTAACCTTTCCTACCAGGAAGCTCTGTCTGACACGCAGGTGGCCATCGTCAACATCCTGTCCTCCACCTCAGGTCGTTCTCTCCTCTGCTACATCTGAGACTGAAGTTGAGCTGAGTTGCATTGAATGAAACCTTCTGTGATGTCATTTCCCTCTTCAGGCCTCTTTACGCTCATCTTGGCAGCCATCTTCCCCAGTAACAGCAGCGACCGGTTCACGTTGTCCAAACTGTTGGCCGTGGCTCTCAGGTGAGCTGGTGCTTTAGCTTCCCAGGCGCTAGCTAAGAGGTTCTTTTTGTTTGTTTGTTTTTTTTTTAGGGTTTTTTTTGCTCTAGTGGCCTTTATTTGAAAGTAGTTTGACAGGAAGAAGGGCAATCAGAGAGGGGGAGACATGCAGCAAATGTCACCAGGCCGGGAATCGAACCTGCGACCACCGGCATGAGGACCAAGGCCTCAATACGTGGATCATGCTCTGCCCTGCGCTGTCACAGCACCCCACTAAGAGATGTTTTAATGATGAATGTTGTTGCTCTTGGTTTTCCTGTTTCAGCATGGGAGGAGTCGCTCTGGTGAGTCTGTCCAGCATGGACAACCCTGATGAGAAAGGAGTCGTAGGTAACGCCAGATCTACTGTCCCTCCGTTGGTGGAAGCGTTTAACTAGCTGTGGCTAACCGTTAGCGTCCTGCAGGCTCTCTGTGGTCGCTGGCGGGGGCCGTGCTGTACGCCGTTTACATCGTCCTCATCAAGAGGAGAGTGGACCGCGAGGACAAGCTCGACATCCCCATGTTCTTTGGTACGCTGCTTCTTTATTTAACCCTCCTAAACGCTTTTCCTTCCACTGAACTTTATCACTGATTTCAGGCTTTAACCTGAAATCAGTGATAATATGCATGAAATTCATTCATCTTCCTTCAGCTCATCTACTTAGGACTGGAACAAATGGCTGAAAATGAATAAAAATACAAAAACACATTTTTTATATATATGTGTGTGTGTGTGTTTCAGGATTCGTGGGCCTCTTCAACCTGCTGCTGCTCTGGCCCGGTTTCCTGCTGCTCCATTTCTCCGGCTTCGAGGCCTTTGAGCTCCCCAGCCAGCTGGTCTGGACCTACATCCTGATCAACGGCCTGATCGGAACCGTCCTGTCCGAGTTCCTGTGGCTCTGGTGAGAGGTCAGAGGTCAGAGTGCGTTCGGATCGGGTCGGGATGAGTGACGTGTTTTCCTCTGCAGGGGCTGCTTCCTGACGTCGTCTCTGATCGGGACTCTGGCTCTCAGCCTCACTATCCCGCTCTCTATCCTGGCAGACATCTGCCTGCAGAAGGTCGGCCCCTGAACCCTGACCTCTGACCCCTGACTCCTCTCCATGCTCCGGTCTAACTTTGGTTCCTCTGCAGGTCCAGTTCTCCTGGCTGTTCTTTGCTGGAGCCGTTCCCGTCTTCCTCTCCTTCTTCATTGCTGCGCTGCTCTGCCACTACAACAACTGGGACCCGGTGCTGCTGGCGCTGCGCCGCCTCTACACATTCATGTTCAGGAAGCACCGAGCGCAGAGGTACGGCGGCCCCAAACGGTCAAAAATACGATCAGGAAGCACCGAGCGCAGAGGTACGGCGGCCCCAAACGGTCAAAAATACGATCAGGAAGAACCGAGCGCAGAGGTACGGCGGCCCCAAACGGTCAAAAATACGATCGGGAAGCACCGAGCGCAGAGGTACGGCGGCCCCAAACGGTCAAAAATACGATCAGGAAGCACCGAGCGCAGAGGTACGGCGGCCCCAAACGGTCAAAAATACGATCAGGAAGCACCGAGCGCAGAGGTACGGCGGCCCCAAACGGTCAAAAATACGATCAGGAAGCACCGAGCGCAGAGGTACGGCGGCCCCAAACGGTCAAAAATATGATCAGGAAGCACCGAGCGCAGAGGTACGGCGGCCCCAAACGGTCAAAAATATGATCAGGAAGCACTGAGCGCAGAGGTACGGCGGCCCCAAACGGTCAAAAATATGTTCAGGAAGCACCGAGCGCAGAGGTACGGCGGCCCCAAGCGGTCAAAAATATGATCAGGAAGCACCGAGCGCAGAGGTACGGCGGCCCCAAACGGTCAAAAATACGATCAGGAAGCACCGAGCGCAGAGGCACGGCGGCCCCAAGCGGTCAAAAATATGATCAGGAAGCACCGAGCGCAGAGGTACGGCGGCCCCAAACGGTCAAAAATACGATCAGGAAGCACCGAGCGCAGAGGTACGGCGGCCCCAAACGGTCAAAAATACGATCGGGAAGCACCGAGCGCAGAGGTACGGCGGCCCCAAACGGTCAAAAATACGATCGGGAAGCACCGAGCGCAGAGGTACGGCGGCCCCAAACGGTCAAAAATACGATCAGGAAGCACCGAGCGCAGAGGTACGGCGGCCCCAAACGGTCAAAAATACGATCAGGAAGCACCGAGCGCAGAGGTACGGCGGCCCCAAACGGTCAAAAATACGATCAGGAAGCACCGAGCGCAGAGGTACGGCGGCCCCAAACGGTCAAAAATACGATCAGGAAGCACCGAGCGCAGAGGTACGGCGGCCCCAAACGGTCAAAAATACGATCAGGAAGCACCGAGCGCAGAGGTACGGCGGCCCCAAACGGTCAAAAATACGATCAGGAAGCACCGAGCGCAGAGGTACGGCGGCCCCAAACGGTCAAAAATACGATCAGGAAGCACCGAGCGATGAGGTACGGCAACTGCTGAAAGTCAAAATATTTCAATCTGCTGCTGATTTCTCTGGAAAAGCTGAAAAAACACTAAATTAGACGATGAATTGAGAAGATTCTGAACTCAGAATGTGTCATGGAGGGACTAACTCCTCCTGACCAGCCGGGGGCGCCAGTGCATCATTATCTTCCCATCATGTTGATGAAATCCATGGCAACTCATGCATTTTATAAAACCAACAGAACGCCAGAACAGACGTAAAGAAACTGAGAAAATAAAAAGTTAACAGCTGAAACATCAGCGAACCGCAGAGAAGAAAGTCAGACGATGTGATCTGGTGCAGAACCTCTGCAGGTTCTGGTCGGGTCCGGGTTCTGGTCCCGTCAGCTCTTTAACTTGTTGAGTAAAAGAGCTGACGGATCACTTCCTGGTTGAGTAGGCGACGCTGTGATGACGTTCTGACATCATCACTGTGATAGCGGAAGCTGATTGGCTCAGACCTCCATCCTGCGGTCTGAGCAGTTGTAGCGCCTCCATTTTGGACGCCGTTGCCATGGTAACTGACACAGAAAGCGCTGAAGCCGCTACTGGCTGGAGAGTCGTCCTCCATTATTGGAGAAATGAACGAGTTATTTCAAAGTTAATAAAAACACATTAAGGGAGCTGCAGGCTTTTAGGTGTAAAAACCCAAATATGGAGAGAAATCAGTGACTGATATATTGATGATGATGATGATGATGTACCTCTTCCTCCTCAGGCTGTCAGACGAACAGACTGAAAGCCTTATTCCTCTGCACTCGGTTGATGAGGGTTCGTCCTTCTGACGGTGAGAAGCTGCACCTTCATTAACCATCAGCTAATGTTTCCGTTTCAGGATGAATGAGGCGACATGTTGAGTCAGAGAGTTAGACGTTCCTGACGATCGGATCTATGACGATCGGATCTATGATGATCGGATCTATGATGATCGGATCGTCCAATCGGATCTATGACGATCGGATCTATGACGATCGGATCTATGACGATCGGATCGTCCAATCGGATCTATGACGATCGGATCGTCCGATCGGATCTATGACGATCGGATCTATGACGATCGGATCGTCCGATCGGATCTATGACGATCGGATCGTCCGATCGGATCTATGACGATCGGATCGTCCAATCGGATCTATGACGATCGGATCGTCCAATCGGATCTATGACGATCGGATCGTCCGATCGGATCTATGACGATCGGATCTATGACGATCGGATCGTCCGATCGGATCTATGACGATCGGATCGTCCGATCGGATCTATGACGATCGGATCTATGATGATCGGATCTATGACCAGTTTTTCTTCTCTTGCAGCCTTGGAGCCAACAGGCTGGAAGCCTCCTGGGCGTTGAACCTGCGCCTGTCATCCATCCAGCCTGATCTTTTATTTTTGGTTCTTTGTGTCGGTTCTGGTTTCGTAGAAGCGGGTCGGGGTCGGATCGTCGATCTGCTGAGTCGGCTCTACTTCCTGCAGCTCTTTTCAGAAATCGGTTTAAAGCCAAACATCCGGTTAAATTCAACTTTGCTTCGTTTGAGGCGAATGAAACCAGAACAGCTGATCTGGACCGGAGAGCAAAGTGAAGCTCAGAACCTCTGAGGACCGAACCGTGGCAACGGGGAACCGTGGCAACGGGGAACCGTGACGACGGGGAACCGTGGCAACGGGGAACCGTGGCAACAGGGAACCGTGGCGACGGGGAACCGTGGCAACGGGGAACCATGACGGGGAACCGCGGCGACGGGGAACCGCGGCGACGGGGAACCGCGGCGACGGGGAACCGTGACGACGGGGAACCGCGGCGTCGCTCGGGACCAGAACACTAATTTCTCCTGGATGGATTCACCTTTAACCTCAGAGGAAGTGAAGTGATCCAGTTTGCTCTGAGTTTCCTCCGTTTAATGGAGACGAGCAGAAACACGTTAATTTATCAATCACTACAGATTTCTGCTGCGTCTCTACGTGAAGCTGAAAACCGGCCGGCGCCTCCGGACTGCTGGGACTTCTGTCCTCAAACAAAGCACTTCTTCTTCTCCTCCTTCTTCTTCTTCTTCTTCTCCTCCTTCCTTCCTTCCTGTGAACGCCTCCTCAGCAGGAGAAAAGCCGACTCTTCTCGGTTCATCCGGTTAAATGTGCTGTGATGTTTTTGCTTGGTTGGTTTTTGTTCGTTGCACTTTGTCTGTTTCTTCTTCTGTGGTGATTTCAGCTGAGAAGATTTTAAAGAAGATTAATGTTTATGTTTTATAATGGTGCTTGTGAAATCATGGGTTGGGTTTTTCTTTCTCAGGTTCTGTTTTGTTTTCAGGATGTTGTACAATCTAAGAAAAAAGGCTTAAAAAGTCATGTTGATAATAATAATCGCCCCTTTATCAACCAACTCGTGAATAATTCCTTTATTTTTCAAACCTGTTTTCATACTTCAGTGCACTATTAAAACATATATTTCTAAAATTCAGAGTGACGTGTTTTGTTTTGGAAACGTGTCTCGACCAATCACAGGCTGATTCTGGGGCCACTTCCTGGTTATCCCGGGTGTCTGTTCATCCCGGCCTCTAGGGGGCGCAGTTTAAACATCCCGGAGCTTCAGGACGCGGTTTGGGTCATTTAGCCTGATGTAAGAAATAAAAAAAAGGGGAGCCATATTTTCAGCATGTCGGTTTACACATTTCTCAGTTTGGAACTAAATATTTAAAGTGTATTAGTTTGTCTCGCCTGGTCTGAGCGCAACAAGCTATTAGCTGCTACTGAAGGAAGATCAGGCTTCGGACCAGAGATGACGGTAAACTGGATGAATGTAGAAAACACGTTTTGTAGCCCGAGAAGCTGAAACATATTCCTGCAGACATTAATGTTTTAGTCAGCTTTTATTGTGTGTTCCGACCTGAAGCTACTTTATTATTTTTAAACATTATGCTATGTAAGCTGAAGTCCAAACGGTCGTTTGCATGCAGTACCTTGTAGCCCTGCAGGGGGCGCCGCTGCCGGGCCGCAGTCAGAAAGCAGCATTTCTTCAGGAGGGGTGTGAGTGATTTAATATAAACTGGTTTTCTGCTTTCTGTCGGCCCAGTTCCTGCTGGCTGAACTTCCTCTGTTCTTTATCACTACACTGACACCCACTCTAATATTTGTCTTCCCTTTTCTGGGATCTCATTATCAGCAACGTTCAAACACCTCCGTGCCGTAATAAGACGTCACAGCTCACTGCTAGCAAAGCACAGCCACCTTTGACCTTTGAGTGATACCGCCCAGCGATGGAGGCTTGAGTTGGCTCAGAGCCAGTTTGTTTCAGTCTCTGATTTTATGACTCAAACCTCTGAGTATTAGTGTTCAAATGTTAGTATTCTTATTAACTGTAAGCAGAAAATCATCATAACTAACTTATATAAGGCGTAAAACCATCAGCCTGTGTAAAATAAATTTTAGTGATGGACTTACTGGAATTAATCCACATTTAGTGATATTATAATTCACTGAATATGACTACAGGCTGAACTTTAAGCTGAGCATGTTTCATGTTTATTAAACTTTAAAACCAAACTTTATTTTAACTTGACTGAAGTAAAATAAATAATATTTCAAACAGACCAATGCTTGTAAATCAACATTAGGAAGAAGTCCTGTTAGCTTTATGAGTGCTACCATAACAGGAGCTAACTTTAGCTTAGCCCTTGTAAGCTCTTACTAAAACACTTTTACATTTTTATCAGTGCTAAATAAACTTCTAAGTTAAATGTAGACACTGGTTGTCAGAAATAAGAGTTTTAGACATTGCTATATTTTATTCATTTAGGATCGCTAGCAAAACATATTTTAACAAGCTAATTCAGTTTTTTACAGTTGAAACATGTATCAGGTCCCATCATGTCAAAGTTTGTGAACCTAAAAATTGGAGATACAACAAAATACATAAAACCACTCAGTTGACCGTCTAGCTAACATAGTGAGTCTTAGCAAGCTAAGTAGTTAGCTAGCATGCAACTGTCACACTTTCAAACTTTAATGTTAATTATTTAGTTAGCATGCTAACTAATTTGCTAGCATGTAAATGTCACAGATTCAAACTAAATGTTTAGTATTATTATGAAATTAATACTTCTTAGTATCTACTTCAGAAAGTCTTGAATCTTCCCTGGTCTTGCACCACGTAGAGCTGCTTATGAACTCCTCGGGTTCTCTGGTACCGGACTGTTAACAGGTCCAAGAGTCACAACTCGCTGATGGTGAGGCTTCTTCCCAGTATCACGGCCCAGTTTGGGTCTCAACCAGAGAACCTGAGCGCCGCAGAAAATGTTTCTGTGTTTAAGAGCCGATCCGGACCCGAGTTGAGCCGATCCGGACCCGAGTTGAGCCGATCCGGACCCGAGTTGAGCCGATCCGGACCCGAGTTGAGCCGATCCGGACCCGAGTTGAACCGATCCGGACCCGAGTTGAACCGATCGGACCCGAGTTGAACCGATCGGACCCGAGTTGAACCGATCCGGACCCGAGTTGAACCGATCGGACCCGAGTTGAACCGATCGGACCCGAGTTGAACCGATCCGGACCCGAGTTGAACCGATCGGACCCGAGTTGAACCGATCGGACCCGAGTTGAACCGATCCGGACCCGAGTTGAACCGATCGGACCCGAGTTGAACCGATCCGGACCCGAGTTGAACCGATCGGACCCGAGTTGAACCGATCCGGACCCGAGTTGAGACGATCCGGACCCGAGTTGAACCGATCCGGACCCGAGTTGAACCGATCCGGACCCGAGTTGAACCGATCGGACCCGAGTTGAACCGATCGGACCCGAGTTGAACCGATCCGGACCCGAGTTGAACCGATCCGGACCCGAGTTGAGCCGATCTGGACCCGAGTTGAACCGATCCGATCCGGACCCGAGTTGAGCCGATCCGGACCCGAGTTGAACCGATCCGGACCCGAGTTGAACCGATCCGGACCCGAGTTGAGCCGATCCGGACCCGAGTTGAACCGATCCGATCCGGACCCGAGTTGAACCGATCCGGACCCGAGTTGAACCGATCCGGACCCGAGTTGAACCGATCCGGACCCGAGTTGAACCGATCCGGACCCGAGTTGAACCGATCCGGACCCGAGTTGAACCGATCCGGACCCGAGTTGAACCGATCCGATCCGGACCCGAGTTGAACCGATCCGATCCGGACCCGAGTTGAACCGATCCGATCCGGACCCGAGTTGAACCGATCCGATCCGGACCCGAGTTGAGCCGATCCGGACCCGAGTTGAACCGATCCGATCCGGACCCGAGTTGAACCGATCCGGACCCGAGTTGAACCGATCCGGACCCGAGTTGAACCGATCCGATCCGGACCCGAGTTGAACCGATCCGGACCCGAGTTGAACCGATCCGGACCCGAGTTGAGCCGAACCCGTTCTGCTGCGTCAGCGTTTTCCACACAGTCGTTTTTCCATGTGGGGTTGGAAAAGATCTGTACAGCATTTTGAGCTGCTGTTAGTATGAAGGGTGCTTTATAAATAAAACTGATTGATTGATTGATTGATTGATTGATTGATTGATTGATTGATTGATTGATTGATTGATTGATTGATTGATTGATTGATTGATTGATTGATTGATTGATTGATTGATTGACAGCTAGCATGCAGCTACAGCATGTTCTCCAGATTGAACTGGACCAGAGTTCTGATGGTGGGACATTATTTCTGGATCAGATTCTGTGTTATTTATTCAACATGCCGTCTTTGGTGCAAAGCAGCAGATTTCATCCCAGTCTGAAGTGAAACGCTGCAAAGTGTGAGTAAATAAGGTTTAAATGTGTTAAAGTTCCTTATTAAGTTTGCGGCAGTGTGAATGTCTCTCGTTTGATAAAAGCTGAGATTCAGCGCTGATGTAAACAGAGGCGCATTAACGCTGATAAGCCTGGCAGTGTTTAATGTTTAACCGCCCTGGAGGGAGGAGGGAACGCCGAGAGCTGAACGGAGCTGGAATCACACCGAGCCGGAACCAATGAAGACACGGCTTTAAGAGGAATTCAGGACGGACCGGACCGGGCTTCAGGCCAGAACCAGAACCACAGTTCAGTTTGGAGAACTAAACAGAAAATCCAGCAGAGTCTTCATTTATTTAAACCAAGGATCTTATTGGGATCCGAGTTTAAAACTGACTGATAAACTTCTTGGTGAGTTGGGATTATTGCGCGGGAACCCGTCTTCGGTTTCAGTGGTTTTGACCCGTTGGTTCCGTCCAGAGGGACTGTGACCGGAGAGCTGATAAGCTAATCAATACCTGGAACAAATCTCACCTCACCACTCAGCTATCATGAGCGAGAGCAACGACACCGATGGGGGAATAGACTGGAGCAAACTGGAGCCCACCTATTCCGTCAAGATCTCCATGACCGTCCTCTACACGCTCATGCTGGCTGCAGGCATTGTGGGTAATTCAGTGACCATCAGGGTGACGCAGGTGCTGAGGCGAAACGGCTACCTGCAGAAGAACGTGACGGACCACATGGTGAGCCTGGCCAGCTCCGACCTGCTGGTGCTCCTCATCGGCATGCCGGTGGAGCTCTACAGCGCCATCTGGTTCCCCTTCGGAGCCGCGTCCGGCAACACTTCCTGCAAGATCTACAACTTCCTGTTTGAGGCGTGCAGCTACGCCACCATCCTCAACGTGGCCACACTCAGTTTCGAGCGCTACGTCGCCATCTGCCACCCGTTCCGCCACAAGGCGCTGAGCGGCAAACGGACCTCGGTTCTGATCACCTTTGCCTGGGTTGTGTCGGTTCTCATTGCCTTGCCGTTGCTGATCGCCACGGGAACGCAGGGACACATACCGCATCGACAGGAACTGAGTTTCTGCACCAGTCTGAAGGAGCACTGGGTGATGTACAGAGCGAGCATCTTCGGAGCGTTTGTCCTCTACATGATCGTGCTGATCTGTGTCGCCTTCATGTGCCGGGCGATGGTCCTGGTGCTGAAGAGGCCGCTGGGCTCTATGGACGACGGCATCAACGGGACCGAACGGCCCGGAAAGCACGAGAACGAAACCATGAAGGCGGCTCGGAAGCAAACGATCATTTTTCTGGGTGAGTTACTGATTTCAGATTCAGATCATCAACAGTGTCTGTTGAATCATTAAGGTTTATGGTTTCCCAACCATTTGACTTCAGAAGTGGGAAGTTTACTTTCTGCTGTAAGGAGAAGCGACTAAAGAGAGAAATGTTATTAGTGTCATTTGGGTGTCGGGGTCTCTGATGGCTCCACCTGCTGCGCAAAGCCAAAAAACCAAATCCTGACCTCAAAATGTGACCCTAAGGTCTGAAACCTGCTGGCCTCATACCTTCATCTCATTGGACGGTTACCTCTGGAGAAATCCATACTCCATCGCTCCTGGCTACATCAGACTCCAACCTGAGCTGTGTCTGATGAGAATAAAGTCCTACACACGGGAACAAGAACCAGCTGGTACCAGACTCCTGATGGTCCGGTCGACCCGGTTCTACTGGACCCAGAACATCTGCTCCACCTCCAGCTGCTCTGAGTCAAACCAACCTGTTCCCCTCCTGGCCTGTGGGGGCGCTGCACCAAGAACCACTGAAGGAAACGACACAAAAACCTCTGAAGACGCTGAGAGCAACTTCCTGTTTCACCAGATGGAAACAAGATGGAGGATTTTAGCGGTTGGAGGATTTCTGCTGCTAGCGCTAGGCTAACACGTTAGCTTTGGTTGTATTTACCCAGAATGCAATGTGCTGCTGGAGGATTTCTCTTTAGGCTAAAGACCAGGAGCCATTTCTGCTGCTAGCGCTAGGCTAGCACGTTAGCTTTGGTTGTGTTTACCCAGAATGCCCTGCGCTGTAGTGCACTTCCTGCTTTTGAAGCGGCCTCTGGTCCGCTTGGCGTTCACATTCAAACTGAACCCAAACCGAGGTTTGGAGGACCAGAGGTCAGAGGTCGATTAGAATTCACACCAACCGGACCGGACTTTGACTAGACAGACGGACTGAACAGGGTTGAATCCTAAGAGTCCAGTGTTTGTTTCCATGGGTTGATGCACGTCTTGCAGTTTCGTGGTGCTTGGAGGGCAACGTGACGCCCCTGCACTGATGGGGCCCATTTTGGGGAACTAGAGCCTTCAAACCGAGGCTGCGCTCATTTAGTTCCAACAGCGCTCAACATTTTCTAGATAACCTAGAAAGTAGCCCTCATGAAACTCCACCAGGTCTCTAAATAAGAGGCGTCTGCTGATCTTCACTCGTTGTCTTTGAATTGCCAGTTGTCACTTCATCTGATCAGTGTTGATTGGGTGTCGCTGATCAGAAATCCAATCATTGGCCTCATTGCTCATCGGTGGCTGTTGTTAATCGAGTTTCACCCAAACGGCTCCAGTTGTTCTGGGTTTACGTCAGAATGAGTCCAAAAGCAACACGACAAAGTTTTTAACCTGAGCCACGAACCCTTCTGAGGATTAAACAGGAAGATAAAAGATCCGACAGAGACGGAATGTTTTTCAGAGGCAGTCGGGTGTTCAGAGATTTCCAAGGGTTTGCCAAGTCAGATCAAATATTAATAAGAGAATCTGCAGGATAAAGAGGCTGTGAGCAGCGAAGTGGACGACGGAGGGACTCCTGTGAGCGGAGCTTTGTGTCGGTCGGCTGGGCAGCGGCCAGATCAGCGCCGAGACGAGATGTGAGCCGATGCTGCGAGGAAAACAGGAAACGAAGCGTCTGGTTTCACTGAGCTCAAAGGAACAATGAAAACATGGAGCAAATACCGACCAGCTGAAGAGAAACCTGGGTCACTGAACTGGCAGCATCTACAAACATCCTGGAGTTACAAATAACCGTCATTATTCCTTCAGTTACATTAATCCCCAGATTTACAGTTACATAAATTACATTCATTCGTAAACACTGGCAAAGAGCAAAGAATGTCAAGAAGAGACATTTTGGAAAATGATGCTAACAGTGGTGGGCTAACGTCTGCTACTTCACAAATAGAAAGCTAATCTTTAGCTTAATGCTTCAGGATTCTTTCCATCTTTGGAAATACTTGGCACGTTTAGCTTCCCCTACACAAACTTTTCTGGATAAATTCTACATGCTAAGCTAAAACTTAGCTCTCCAGTAATAGCAGAGCTAATTTTTGTGTTTCTGTTAACTTTGAAAACATTTAGTTAACTTACCAGGCTGCACAGTGGCGCAGTTGGTAGAGCTGCTGCCTTGCAGCAAGAAGGTTCTGGGTTCGATTCCCGGCCTGGGGTCTTTCTGCATGGAGTCTCCATGTTCTCCCTGTGCATGGTGGGTTTTCTCCAGGTACTCCGGTTTCCTCCCACAGTCCAAAAACATGACTGTCAGGTTAACTGGCCTCTCCAAATTGCCCCTAGGTGTGTGTGTGCATGGTTGTGTGTCTCTGTGTTGCCCTGCGACAGACTGGCGACCTGTCCAGGTGACCCCGCCTCTCGCCCGAAACGTTGGCTGGAGAGGCAGCAGCAACCCTCCCGACCCCACTGAGGGAAAAAGGGTGCAAGAAAATGGATGGATGGATAGTTAACTTACCTTCCACCACATTAAGTTTTCTGGACAAATTCAAAAGCATCAAGCTAAAACTTAGCGCCTTAAATGGTGCAGCTAATTTAAGTCCATCCATCCATTTTCTAACACCTGGTCCCTCAGTGGGTCAGGAGGAGCTGCTGCCTCTCCAGCTAACGTTCTGGGCGAGAGGCGGGGTCACCTGGACGGGTCACCTGGACAGGTCGCCAGTCTGTCACAGGCTAATTTAAGTGTTTGCTAACATTTAGCGCAGGTAGCTTCTCCTAAATGAGTTTTTCTGGATGAAGTCTCCTCTAATAATTGTGGAGCTAAAGTTACCATTTTTATTAACTTTAAAAACATTTAATGCTCATATCTTCCCCTAAATTCATTTTTCTGGAGGAATTCAAAAGCATCAAGTTAAAAATTAGCTCCACAAATAATGGTGGAGATAATTTTTCTGATTCTACATTAGTTAAGAACAGTAAGAGTCTTCTTCTTCCTCTTTCTTCTTCTTCCTCTTTGCATGTTTTGTGGAAAACCAGCTGCTTTGCATTTTCTCATCTCCTCCCAGAAGCGCTGATCCGGCGCCGCGGCACCAGATCCGTTATGTTTACTGCAAACAAAAATCTGCATCCATCAGTTTCTGATTCGGACTTTATTACTGCTGCCTCCGTTTATTGGAAGCCTCCAGCGATGCTAATCCAGCGGCTAGCGCCAGCTTCTGCTTCCTGTTGCAGACGAGGTTCTGTTGGCGGATTGTCCGAGCCGCCGGGTCGATCATCAAACCGCCAGAGCAACTCCAATAACCAACACTAGAATATTGATGCTCACATAAATATTGATGAAAACTGATATTGTGTGTTTCTCATGGAGAAAATATGAGTCGTTTTTTTTATTATCGACACTTATGGCATCCAAATAAATGAAGAAATTAATCCTGATCAAATTTCAGCCTAAACTTTAAAGATTATTTCTTAAAAAATTGCTACAAAAAGGCAGAAATTTTGAGATTAATCTCAGAGGAAAAAAAAAGAGTTTAAAAAGTCAAACATTTGTAAGAAAAAACTCACAAATTTTGAAATTAATCTCCAAAATTTTCAAGAGAAAATAATTAAATTTCTGAGTCTGAAAAATTTGAACTTTTATAGGGAAACAGTTTTGTTGTGTTCAGCTGGAGAAAGTGATGATTTATCTGATCTGTGATTGGACGGTTCACCTGATGACATCACAGTGTAGCGCTGTGTATCGTCATGGTAACTAATCTGATTACTTGCTGTTGGAGTCATAATAATAATATAATGTAATATATACAGTGGTTGAGAAAGTACACACAAAATGTACTCAAGTAAAAGTAAAAAAGTCCTGGCTTTTAAAAATACTTAAGTATTAAAAGTAAAAGTAGTTGGTGAATGCATAACCTAATCACTAATATCATTAAGTGAACCGATCGTATTTAATTTTAATACATTAGAAATGTGCCATTTTAATGATCAATGCCACAGATGAAGCATGTTTTTATTGTGTTTACTCTGTAACAGTTTAGACTTAGATATGTGATTCTATGAATCATAATTTCAGGGATGGAAACATCTTGTCTCCTGTCCTAACAGCATGAACTTCACTTTTTTTGCCACTAGGGGCTTTTATTTTGAAAGAAATCCAACAGAAAGGGGATGTAAAGAAGGTGGGTGAGAGAGGACAGGCAACCAAGGAGCCAGTAGTAGTGTTGTAGTCAAGACCACCAACCCAAGACCAAGTCAAGACCAGCACTCCGTGCTACATGACACAAAAAATTTACTTTTACCTATCAAAATTGTTTCTCAGATTGATCTGAAAGATTCACATTCCCATAAAACACCTAGATATTAAATACTAAGAGCTGAAATGAATTTAAACAGTAAAGATCCGTCCAGAAGAATCGGATCGTTCCTGAATGTTCTATCACTATGTAGCAGACTTTGGTCACAGCGTTGTCCCATATATGCAACACCTCAGTCAACACACAATAATTCAGCGCATCAGTGACTTTTTTTCATCGCAGATGCAACATGTGTCTCTGTACAGCTAGCTTAGCTAGCATCACGTCCACAGATCTTACCTTTCTTTAAGCTTTCCTTCCAAGTGACGCTAAAAGTTGGACGAAGTCCCACCGTCTGTGAAAGCGAAGCGCTGCTGATTTTACATGTCGCCATATCAATTTATGCAGCTATTATATTACTGACATTAGACAGACATCTCCTCCCGCTCAGAGGAAACCACTGCGCATGTCTGGAGCTCCGCAGCGAGTAAAGGTGGAGCCGATGGGTGACAACAGACACTAAGTCACGTTATTGCTGGGATTTTACGGCGCCATCTTAAATCCCTGAACTTCACATTTTAACGGACAAAAAGAGCAACGAGACTTGGATGTAACGAGTAACGCGAGAGTTTGTAGAAATGTAGTGAAGTAGAAAGTACAGATACTTTACTTAAGTAGATTTAATAATGGATACTTTCTACTTTTACTCCACTACATTTTACAGTACAGATACACGAAAACTGTACTTAAGTACAGTAAGAAGTACTTGTACTTCGTTACTTCCCACCACTGAATATATATAAGAATATGATGGTGACACTTTATTTGACGGGTCTGAATAAGCCTGTCATGAACATGAATATTTATGACTGTTGTCATAAACCGTCATTCTGTAAATGTCTTAATGCAAAGTTGACTTTATTCAAAATCTCTTTGTTATGACCAAGAAATCATTACTGATATAAATGTGTTATAAAAGTATTACTGATTACACTTTAAAAATTGTGTAGCATTTTGTTATTAAAGTTAAAAGTTTAATCAGAAATACTTTTATAGCAAATTTATGTCATGTTTATGACGGTGTCATGTCCGTCTTATTCACCCCGTCAAATAAAGTGTTACCAATATTATTAATAATATTTGTTTGTTGGAGCTTTTTATTCTTTATTTAAACAAATTTATCACCTTTAATTTTGTTCAAATTTGCTGCTGGGTGACCGTCAGCCTGGGCGAGCAGACCGGACTTTACATTCTGGGTCATTTACCAGGTTTATTGGTGGTTCAGTTTGTTTTTATTTGCTTTTGCTGTGTTTTGTTGCCATGTTGACGTGTTGCTTGGTTGACGTGTTGCTGTGCTGCCATGTTGTCATGTTGACGTGTTGCTGTGTTGCCATGTTGTCATTCTGTCATGATGCCTGGTTGCCATGTTGACTGGTTGCCATGTTGTCATGTTGCCATGTTGCTGTGCTGCCATGTTGACGTGTTGCCTGGTTGCCATGTTGACGTGTTGCCATGTTGACGTGTTGCCATGTTGAAGTGTTGCCATGTTGCCTGGTTGCCATGTTGACGTGTTGCCTGGTTGCCATGTTGACGTGTTGCCTGGTTGCCATGTTGACGTGTTGCCTGGTTGCCATGTTGACGTGTTGCCATGTTGAAGTGTTGCCTGGTTGCCATGTTGACGTGTTGCCTGGTTGCCATGTTGACGTGTTGCCTGGTTGCCATGTTGACGTGTTGCCATGTTGACGTGTTGCCTGGTTGCCATGTTGACGTGTTGCCATGTTGACGTGTTGCCATGTTGACGTGTTGCCTGGTTGCCATGTTGACGTGTTGCCATGTTGACGTGTTGCCTGGTTGCCATGTTGACGTGTTGCCATGTTGACGTGTTGCCATGTTGACGTGTTGCCTGGTTGCCATGTTGACGTATTGCCTGGTTGCCATGTTGACGTGTTGCCATGTTGACGTGTTGCCATGTTGACGTGTTGCCATGTTGACGTGTTGCCTGGTTGCCATGTTGACGTGTTGCCTGGTTGCCATGTTGCTGTGCTGCCATGCTGTCATGTTGCCTGGTTGCCGTGTTGCCTGGTTGCCATGTTGACGTGTTGCCATGTTGACGTGTTGCCTGGTTGCCATGTTGACGTGTTGCCTGGTTGCCATGTTGACGTGTTGCCATGTTGACGTGTTGCCATGTTGACGTGTTGCCTGGTTGCCATGTTGACGTGTTGCCTGGTTGCCATGTTGCTGTGCTGCCATGTTGCCATGCTGTCATGTTGCCTGGTTGCCGTGTTGCCTGGTTGCCATGTTGCTGTGCTGCCATGCTGTCATGTTGCCTGGTTGCCGTGTTGCCTGGTTGCCATGTTGACGTGTTGCCATGTTGACGTGTTGCCTGGTTGCCATGTTGACGTGTTGCCTGGTTGCCATGTTGACGTGTTGCCATGTTGACGTGTTGCCATGTTGACGTGTTGCCTGGTTGCCATGTTGACGTGTTGCCTGGTTGCCATGTTGCTGTGCTGCCATGTTGCCATGCTGTCATGTTGCCTGGTTGCCGTGTTGCCTGGTTGCCATGTTGACGTGTTGCCATGTTGACGTGTTGTGCCATGTTGACGTGTTGCCTGGTTGCCATGTTGCTGTGCTGCCATGTTGTGCCATGTTGCCATGTTGCCGTGTTGCCTGGTTGCCATGTTGACGTGTTGCCATGTTGCCGTGTTGCCATGTTGCCGTGTTGCCTGGTTGCCGTGTTGCCTGGTTGCCATGTTGACGTGTTGCCATGTTGACGTGTTGCCATGTTGACGTGTTGCCTGGTTGCCGTGTTGCCTGGTTGCCATGTTGACGTGTTGCCATGTTGACGTGTTGCCATGTTGACGTGTTGCCTGGTTGCCGTGTTGCCTGGTTGCCATGTTGACGTGTTGCCTCCCCCTGCAGGTCTGATCGTCGGCTCTCTGACGCTCTGCTGGTTTCCCAACCAGCTGCGGCGCCTGATGACGGCGGCCGTCCCCAAGTCTTCCTGGTCTCTGTCGTATTTCCGGATCTATGCGTGGCTCCACCTGGTGGCCGACGCCTTCTTCTACCTGAGCTCCGTGCTCAACCCGTTCCTCTACAACGTGTCGTCTCGTCACTTCCGCCAGGTGTTCCTGCAGGTGCTGCGCTGCCGCCTGACCATCCAGCACGCTAACCGCCGCGCCGCGCCGCCGCCCCGCGCCGCCTCCGCGCACTCGCTGCGGCCGCTGCTGCAGAAGTCGCTGCGTTTCGGCCGGAGGAGCGGAGGCGGCCAGCAGGTGGCGCCGCCCACCTTCACCACCTTCCGGAGCGACTCGGCGCCGTCCGGCTGCCGGGTGACCGTCAGCCTGGGCGAGCAGACCGGACCGGAAACCAGAACCGAGACAGAAATCTGAAACCTGAAGCCGCTCTGACGTCACGGCGATGGACAGTTTCACGTCTCAACGACTTTCTGATAGAGCAGAAGAAAATTATAATTCACAGAAAAACCTTCAACATGGTGGTGGAGGGGTGATGCTGGGGGCGTCCAGCCGGGTCCGAACGACTGGAGGAGTCAGGCTTCAGGAACGGCCTAGTCAAAGGAATGTTTGGCCCTGCAGAGACTGCTGCTGGGTCACAGGGTGTACTTATTTTTCCACACGCAGCTCTTTGCGTTCTTGTTTTAATAAAAAAAATGATGCGTTGAATCTGTTGAGTTTTTCTACAATCAAGTTTACAGGAACTTCAGTTTTATTACAAATATTTTCTAATATTTATCCAAATTATATTAATCATCTTTATTAACTTAAATTGTCACCTAATTATTTTAATTTGCCTCCTTCACATTCTGACTTCCTGATTGGCTGTCTGAGTGGCCTAGTTAAATCCTCTCCACTGCGGTCTGCAGGGTCCCGCGGCCCCCGGCTGCCTGTCTCTGAGGGCCGGCCCTGGGGGCCTCGCTGCATGTCCGTATGGCAAGCTGACTGAACATAAAATCAGCTTCACCAGTTACATCCCACATTTCTGTATTAGTCTGGTTTCCTCCTGTTGCCATGGTAACCAGGATGTAGCGAACTAAATCTGTTGGATTAAAACTGAAAACAGGAAGAATTTTCAGATGAATATAAAATCTGTTTTTAGCTGAGAAAATATGGAATTTAAACAACAGACTGAATGATTTTCATTTAAAAAGAAAATCTGGTTTGTTTGGAGAACTTTGACCCAGTTAAAGTTAAATAAAATTATTACATTTAACTTTAAAGTTAAATAAAATTATTACATTTAATTTTAGTTGAAGTTAAATAAAATTATTACATTTAACTTTAAAGTTAAATAAAATTATTACATTTAATTTTAGTTGAAGTTAAATAAAATTATTACATTTAATTTTAGTTGAAGTTAAATAAAATTATTACATTTAATTTTAGTTGAAGTTAAATAAAATTATTACATTTAACTTTAAAGTTAAATAAAATTATTACATTTAACTTTAAAGTTAAATAAAATTATTACATTTAATTTTAGTTAAAGTTAAATAATCTTGATTTCAGTTTTATCTATTGGGTTTGAGACTTAAGGAGCTCCAGGAAGGAGGAAAACCACAGAAGAAGACGGTTTGGCGTTTCCTCCATCAACACCCGGATCTGTGATCCAGAAAATCTCCCAATAAACGGACGGGATTATTTCCAGCATGAATAATTTTCATCTGGGATTAACAGGAGATTTATGCCGGTTTAACGGCTCAGATGGTAAATCCTGATAAACGGTTTCACGCAGACAGGAAGTCATTAAATCAGACTTCCTGTGTTTAATCAGTCTGGCGGTAATCCCATATCCTGAACTCGTTTTTCTTTTCATCCAGTTTTAATTTTCTTTCCGGCTGAAACAGACAGAACCGAACCGGCTGATGATGAGGAGGAGGTTCATCTTCATCCTGTTTTCTCTTCATCCAGCCCATCGATCCAACGGCTGCTGGATTATTTACTCAGCGGGGTGTCACATCGATTTCCTTCCCCTCTTCTGTTTCCTGTCCAGATCTCACCGACGCTTTAAATTTATTTTAGCTTAAAGATAAATAAATATCTACCTGCTTACAGATGACTTTGATTTTTAATAAATATTTTAAATCAGACTAAAGTTAATACCAAAGATTATTGGGAGCCATTTTTAGAGTTTAACTGAAACAGGAATAATTTGGCCGTTACAGGGAGTTCAGTTCAGCATTCACTCATTTATAAACGTCAGTTAGCTCAAAGATAAATGCTTAGCTAACATGCTAATTCAATTGGCAATAACGGGAAGTGAACTATCAAAATAAAAGCTGGTTTATAAACGTCAGTTAGCTCAAAGATAAATGCTTAGCTAACATGCTAATTCAATTGGCAATAACGGGAAGTGAACTATCAAAATAAAAGCTGGTTTATAAACGTCAGTTAGCTCAAAGATAAATGCTTAGCTAACATGCTAATTCAATTGGCAATAACGGGAAGTGAACTATCAAAATAAAAGCTGGTTTATAAACGTCAGTTAGCTCAAAGACAAATGCTTAGCTAACATGCTAATTCAATTGGCAATAACGGGAAGTGAACTATCAAAATAAAAGCTGGTTTATAAACGTCAGTTAGCTCAAAGACAAATGCTTAGCTAACATGCTAATTCAATTGGCAATAACGGGAAGTGAACTATCAAAGTAAAAGCTGGTTTATAAACGTCAGTTAGTTCAAAGATAAATGCTTAGCTAACATGCTAATTCAATTGGCAATAACGGGAAGTGAACTATCAAAATAAAAGCTGGTTTATAAACGTCAGTTCAAAGATAAATGCTTAGCTAACATGCTAATTCAAGTGGCAATAACGGGAAGTGAACTATCAAAATAAAAGCTGGTCCTGTGAACTTCTTTATAGCCGTTTCTTTTTCTCTTTTGTTGACCAACGTTTACATTTATTTAGATTATAAAACAAAGTAAGAAGTTATAAAGCCCCAGCTTTTATTTTGACAATCCACTTCCACTGAATTAGCTAAATATTTAGTTTGAAACTGTGATTTTTTTTTTATAAATATGGTTAAAACGAGTTTAAAAAATTCATCTCCATTCATTTCTCTATAAGAAACTAAATAATAAAAATTATTGCTGATTATTTGTAACTAATTTCACAAACTGCTCTCCTGAGTGACGAACATAAATCCGACTTCCTGTTGGCTGGTCCCAGTAAAACACATCAACACTGGTGAAGAACTGATGACACGTTTGAACATTATTAAAAGTTTTATTTTCATATTTTCTCTGAATGTGTTTCCTGCTGCAGAAGCTCCGTTTAAAACCTCAGGTTTCTGCAAAGACGGAAGATTAATCAGCTTCAACTCCCATCACTCCACGTTCTGGTTTTCTTCCCGCAGCAGTTTGACTCCCGTCGGCATGACGACGGCGCTAAACTCAGATTAATAATATGGATTTATTAGCAACAGGTGATGCAGAAAGAAGGTGCAGAGCGGTCTGTGCCGACTCTGCGGTAATTTTCCAGCCCAGCGCTCCGGCGGGGATCAATGAGCCACCAAGACCGGAGAGAGTCGTCACTATCCGCCTCCGCGCTCCCAACGCAGGTGATCACGGCGGCCATGTTGGCCTGACGCGACAGCACGCTGCTGCTTTAAGCAACGCTGTCAGAAACTCTAAAAATGGATTTAATGCATAACTGATTCAGATACAAAGACTTCAGTCGGACGGATGGACCAGAACCGACCCGTTTCGGCTGAAAACGGGAAACTCAGAGCTCGTTTCCAGCAGCAGCGGTTGGATGGAAAAACTCAGATTTCCTCCACATCTGTTGACTCCTCAGATAAAATATGTAATAAGCCTTAAAGGGCCAGGTCATGTTTTTAAATGTTCTTTTTCCATCTGAATCCTCCAGTTGTGGCCTAGTTAAAGCTGGACTTTGCTCTGATATTTGGCTCTTCAGGCTCATCTCTGACCTCTGACCTGAGCGCAGTTTGTTTTGGTACCGTGTCTTAAAATGGCCTCAGAGCAGGCTGCTGCTGCTACTAGCAAAACAAGGACCAGGACGGCACCAACAAACAACGAATCCATGTCTAAAGTGACGTTTGTTGACGATCCAGCGTATTAGCAGCTTAGCGCGCTGCCGGGTCAGAAGGAATCGACCAATCAGACGCAGACTTTGAGCTAATCCTTCGTGATGCTAGCAGAGAACGTCCTTAGCCCAACCACAACCACCGTGACACGGCCAAATTTGCAGTACCGTAACTCCGCCACACTTGGCGCTATCTGAACAATTGCAACGGTTTCTGAAAGGGGAGACGTTGCGCTTTCCAGCCATTATCGGGTTAAAACGGCGGTTTCACAGCAGGGAGTGAAATTAATCTGAGGGGCGTCTTAATAGACGGTAAACAGCGAACAATTAAAATAAGCAAAAATATCCAATCGGACATTTTAACAAACTTGGGTGAGAAAGAGTGAAGTGCCTGGTTACGTTTTATGTTGTTGGTTAAAGTTTTCTTTGTTTGAAGTTATAATTTATATAATTATAGAACTTAGATATTAGATACTGTTAGATATTCTATTTATGTTCTTTACCGTCTGGTTAAATTAGTAGCTTTAGATAAAACTACTGGGGATAAAAAGGTCCAATCCCACTCTGGTCTCGGTCCCAGTCCGGTTCCGGTCCCGGTCCGGATGCGGTCTCGGTCCCACTCTGGTCTCGGTGCCAGTCCGGTTCTGGTCCCAGTCCGGTTCCGGTCCGGATGCGGTCTCGGTCTTAATCTGGTCTCGGTGCCAGTCCGGTTCCGGTCCCGGTCCGGTTCCGGTCCGGATGCGGTCTCGGTCTTAATCTGGTCTCAGTGCCAGTCCGGTTCCGGTCCGGTCCGGTCCGGATGCGGTCTCGGTCTTAATCTGGTCTCGGTGCCAGTCCGGTTCCGGTCCGGTCCGGATGCGGTCTCGGTCTTAATCTGGTCTCGGTGCCAGTCCGGTTCTGGTCCCAGTCCGGTTCCGTTCCGGATGCGGTCTCGGTCTTAATCTGGTCTCAGTGCCAGTCCGGTTCTGGTCCCGGTCCGGATGCGGTCTCGGTCCCACTCTGGTCTCGGTGCCAGTCCGGTTCTGGTCCCAGTCCGGTTCCGGTCCGGATGCGGTCTCGGTCTTAATCTGGTCTCGGTGCCAGTCCGGTTCCGGTTCGGTCCGGATGCGGTCTTGGTCCGGCGAAGTGTATTACCCATAATTCATCGCGCTCTGTGACGTTTTGAGTTTAAAGGCGGTTTTATGTCAATGTTTGGTTGTTTTTTGCATCTTTATAGAAAATTCAAAGAAATATCAAAAAAGGCACTTTAGTAATAAAAGTTTGATAAACTGAGCAGAAAAAAGAAAAAGAATCACAAACATCTGAGGAAAGTAAAACAAAATGTCACAAATGCAAAACAAATTTCAGATCTTAAATTAAGATATTAACATATTAAAGATATTTCACTCTAAAATGGAGGAGATGCTTAGAAAGCAGTATAAGAATAAAACTTAGAGGATTAAATATATCATAATTTAACTCTTTATCGCTGTTGGACCAAATGTTACTGTATTAATACTAAAGATGGAATAGATTTATTTATTCCATTTATTCCATGTTATCCACTTTGGAAAATCTTTCTAAAAACTTTAATGAAGTCGCAACCGAAAAAATGTTTATTGTCTGAAAATCTCAGTATTTATTTAGCAGAAAATCATTATAGGGAAAATTTTACACATAATTATGAAATTAATACCTTGAGTTTTTTTTGTGGGAGTGGAATAGAAAACTGCTTGGTCGTTATTGACATCATGATTTTTAAACAAATGTTTTCTGTTAAACTTAATATTAGTACATTTTAATGTGTATTTTTTGCCATCTTGGAAACATGGCAAAGTTTACAGAGCAAAAAATACAATAAAACCAGTTTCCAAATGCTGAAATAATGTTTGTTTCAGGCTGCACAGTGGCGCAGTGGGTAGAGCTGTTGCCTTGCAGCAAGAAGGTTCTGGGTTCGATTCCCGGTCTCCATGTTCTCCCTGTGCATGGTGGGTTTTCTCCGGGTACTCCGGTTTCCTCCCACAGTCCAAAAACATGACTGTCAGGTTAACTGGCCTCTCCAAATTGTCCCTAGGTGTGAGTGTGTGTGTTCATGGTTGTGTGTCTCTGTGTTGCCCTGCGACAGACTGACCACCTGTCCAGGTGACCTGTCCAGGTGACCCCGCCTCTCACCTGAAACGCTGGCTGGAGAGGCAGCAGCACCTCCTGACCCCACTGAGGGACAGGGTGAAAGAAAATGGATGGATGGATGTTAGTTTCACTGAACATGTGATTCAACACGTCATAACAAAACACGTTTCTTCAAAAAGTCTCCAGCAGAAATACCTTTACTGCACATTTAAAATGTTTTTGCAGCAGAATGTCTAACAGTGACCGGTCAGCCATTTTGGATGTGAAGCTACGACACAGGGCCGTTCTGACCCCTGACCCCTGCCGGGCCAAAGAGACAGGAAACGGAACTGCTGTTTAAACTCTCGTCATCCACTTCAAAATAAGAGAATATAAATGTCTAACGACTTGAAGAATTTTTAACAATAATTTAAAAAAACTTAAAATTATTGTTAAATAAGGCTCCTAAAGCGCTAGGCTAAAAATTAGCCATGTCATTAGCTCATTAGCACAAGTGCTCTCTCTGCTGCTAGTGATGTTTTAAACAGATTGATAGAGGAATAACAATGGCTAAAAACAAATATTTAACGTCTAAATGAATATGTTCAAATTAAGGCAGGACTTATTTTGTGCTGCACTAATAGTTTATTTTACGGTTTTCCACGTGTTAGCGTGTTGCTATGTGTTAGCATGGTTCATCTCTGTTTCTCACCTGGATTAGTCAAAGTGCAGCTGGAAGAACCAAAGCTGTTTTCTCCTCCTCTGGCTGTTTGCTTTGTGTCACAATCATTGATCCCAGAAACGGAGCCTCAGTGATGAGCTCAGTTTCTGCTAGGCAGCCGCACGGTGCGCGGCTCATCCCGCCCTCCGGCCGCCGCCGCCCAGAGCCGCCAACATGGCGGCCGGAGCTCCAGCTGCGGGTCTGCCGCTTCATTAGAGCTGGTGAACCGAGAACGAACCGGAGAACCGACCGGAGAACCGACCGGACAACCGACCGGAGAACCGGAGAACCGACCGGAGAACTGACCGGAGAACCGACCGGAGAACCGGAAAACCGACCGGAGAACCGGAGAACCGACCGGAGAACCGGATAACCGACCGGAGCCCCGACCGGAAAACCGGAGAACCGACCGGAGAACCGACCGGAGAACTGACCGGAGAACCGACCGGAGAACCGGAAAACCGACCGGAGAACCGGAGAACCGACCGGAAAACCGGAGAACCGACCGGAGAACCGGAAAACCGACCGGAGAACCGACCGGAGCCCCGACCGGAGAACCCACTGCTGCAGAAAGATCCTCATAAATATCAGTTTAATTCAACAGGATAATTATGGATCAATTCCGAACTGAATCCTTCAATAATCTGTCCACAGATTTTTGTCCTGGTTGTTACAATTCATTTGGAATCGGCATTAAAATTAATCCACCACTAAGAAAACAATCTATTTTGTAAATGGCCAACTAATATCAGGTACAGATTAATAAATGAACAAAGATAAAACTAATGATATTCACAAACGATCAGAGCTGAAACTAACATTTAGTTATCTGAGTTTCCTGCCTCCTCTGGTCACATCAACACAAAATGATTCACGTCCAAAACAAAATGACCTAAAACAAAATGGTGCAGAAAAAACTGACACTTTGTAAGATAAACATAAAATTTTAAAATTTGCTTGGAAAATCAAAAATTTTGAGATTAATCTGAAAAATTTTCAAAATAAAAAAAAAAAAAAAAAAACTTGGGAAAGTTTCTGACGTGGAAAATTTGACATTTTAAATTCAGAATAGCCAAGTTTATTTTTAGTTTTTTTTTTAGAATTGTTCTGAAATTTGACAGAAATTTAGTCTTTTTTTCTCCCGTCTACGGCGTCATAGAAACGAGCTTCACTCCCGAGTTTTAAAAACCAAAGTTCATCTCTACTGAATCTAAAGCGAAGCCATGGTAACAGATGTAGCAGAGTTCCTGCAGGTCAAAGGTCAAATCTGAGGCGCGTTTCTGTCGGTATCAACCCTCCCTGTTCTTCTGCTCTGATGAAAACTGAAACTTTATTCTGAAGGGTTTGATGCTTCCTCTCTTCTCTAGAAAAATTACAGATTTATTTAGTCTGCAGAAATATAAGCAAGTCGTTTATTACTTTTCAGCCGACAGAAGGACACGACTCTGAAGCTGTGTGTTTCCCCAGCGGGGTCGCGGCCCCCCTGGGCCCCCCCCTGAGCCCCTCCCCTGCGGCCCGTTCAGCGTCGGTTCAGGTGAAGTGATGAAGTTTCTGACATCGAGATAAAACCAGGAAAACATTCAGAGAAACAAACATTTAATAAAATATGAAATGCTCCTTCAGTTGGTGTAAAATCACTGAGGTGATAACGGATCTATTCTGTTTCTTTCTACGCCGTTTCCTAGCTAGCTGTTAGCATGCTAACTCTGTCCTGATGTTCACGTTGCTTCCTGCTCTGCTTTTCAGACAATCAGTGAAATCAGGATGAGATCCTCCAGGCCCAGCCAGTCTCTGTCAGCAGAGGATGGAGTCCAGCAGGAGGAGGACCAACATGAGGAGCGGGGGCCCGGTGGGGGCCGCGCCGGACGACGGCAGGGGCCGCCTCTTCTGGCGTGGCCCGTTGCAGAGCGGCGTGCTGCAGCAGCTGATGCAGACGGAGTGGAGCTTCCCGGTGCAGAACTGCTGGTAGCCGGAGGAGGAAATGAGGCAGGCGGAGGAGGAGGCACACGACTTCCTGTACAGGATCCCTGGAGGAGACGGAGACCATTACAGGCTGGGCCGCTAGGGGGCGCCGTGTGGAAACAGTGAAAAACTAACAGCAATAATTTGGTCTATTTAACCTGTAAAACAGAGGTTCCCAAACTGTGGTTCGCCCCCCCTTGGGGGGGCGCCGTGCCATTGCAGGGGGGCGCAAGATGGAAGGATGATTGAAAAAAACTAAACTAAAAGATTAACGCTGTGTGTTTGGGAGGAACAATTAAATCATTAATACACATTGAATTTATCAGCAATAATAAATTAGCTTTTTATGATTTTATCACATATGAAACAAATTAATGGTACATTAAATTCTTCAAACATTGAATGGATTTTTAATTTTGAATATTTTTTACAATTTTGTCCCTTGTGGCCTTCCATACACCGATTTTAAGCTCCTGCACAAATTATTTTATTGAAAAACAAGAGTTAAAACACAGCTACACACAATCCTAATCTAGAGAATAATCATCTCACAGCCTGGGATTAACCAGGAAGTTAATCCCAGGAAGTTTCTGATATGGGCGCTTGCCCAGGGCGGCATTAGATCGGGACAGACGCCGCAAAAAGTATAACATCTCATCTGTCAGGAGGCATCTTGACAGATGAGATGTTATTTACCCACCAAGCTAAGTATTTACCTCCATTTATCTAAATTGTTAGCAACTATTTATTTACAAACAAATTATTCACTTTTACAAAGTAAAACTACAGTAAACTAAATAGTTAGCTTGCTAACTAAGTATCTCGGTACCAAACTAAGCAGTTAGCTCTAAGCTAAAGCCACCCTTGGCTAACAGACGGCGATCTTTGACCCACCGTCGTCGTTCACCAGCACCTCCTTCTGGCACATGTCCTGGACGTTCACGGTGCAGTTGACGATGAACTCCGGCGCGGCGCAGTCGTCCGTCATCTCACACTGGTAGCACTGGATCTGGAGGGCCAGGCCTGCAACACACACACACACACACACACACACACACACACACACACACACACACACACAGCAGTCCCTCCTCAGTCAGGAAACCAAGACCCAACCAGGAGCGGAGCAAAGAAACTTCCTGTAGCTAAAAGCCAGCAGGCGGCAGAGACAGATCAATAACATGGCTGCCAGTGGCGATCATGCTAACTAAAAGCTAATTATGCTAACCCTAAACATTAGTTCTGCTAAGCGCTATAGCAGCATGCTGTGTAGCAGAAGCTAATGCTAACGCTATAGCAGCATCCTGTGTAGCAGAAGCTAATGCTAACGCTATAGTAACAGTGAGTTTAGTCAATGCTAATGCTAACGCTATAGTAACAGTGAGTTTAGTCAATGCTAATGCTAAAGCTATAGTAACAGTGAGTTTAGTCAATGCTAATGCTAAAGCTATAGTAACAGTGAGTTTAGTCAATGCTAATGCTAACGCTATAGTAATAGTGAGTTTAGTCAATGCTAATGCTAACGCTATAGTAACAGTGAGTTTAGTCAATGCTAATGCTAACGCTATAGTAACAGTGAGTTTAGTCAATGCTAATGCTAACGCTATAGTAACATTGAGTTTAGTCAATGCTAATGCTAAAGCTATAGTAACAGTGAGTTTAGTCAATGCTAATGCTAATGCTATAGTAACAGTGAGTTTAGTCAATGCTAATGCTAAAGCTATAGTAACAGTGAGTTTAGTCAATGCTAATGCTAACGCTATAGTAACTTTGAGTTTAGTCAATGCTAATGCTAAAGCTATAGTAACATTGAGTTTAGTCAATGCTAATGCTAAAGCTATAGTAACAGAAAGTTTAGTCAATGCTAATGCTAATGCTATAGTAACAGTGAGTTTAGTCAATGCTAACGCTATAGTAACAGTGAGTTTAGTGAATGCTAATGCTAACGCTATAGTAACAGTGAGTTTAGTCAATGCTAATGCTAACGCTATAGTAACAGTGAGTTTAGTCAATGCTAATGCTAAAGCTATAGTAACAGTGAGTTTAGTCAATGCTAAAGCTATAGTAACAGTGAGTTTAGTCAATGCTAAAGCTATAGTAACAGTGAGTTTAGTCAATGCTAATGCTAAAGCTATAGTAACAGTGAGTTTAGTCAATGCTAACGCTATAGTAACAGTGAGTTTAGTGAATGCTAATGCTAAAGCTATAGTAACAGTGAGTTTAGTCAATGCTAATGCTAAAGCTATAATTAACGCCTCGTTTGTTTGTTTCTTGCGTCATTCGCCACTCGCTCAATAAAGTTTGTAGTGCAAACAAGATGAGAGGAAACGGAAAACCATCTAAATACCTAAAGAGCTTTTAACGGTGGAGAACCAAAACTTCGACACCGACGTCAAACTTTACTGGTTGGTGAATAAAGTGGAACAAAGTTAGCAAACAAAAACCCAACGGCTGTAAAACTAACCAGCAGCGAAACGTCGTTTCAAAGAATCACTTCCTGAACAGAACGGCCACAAAATTAGGTCAGCAGAGGCGGATCAGAATCTATCTAAACGCGCTAAATGTTCAGGTAAAGTAAGTTAGCTGGTCATCAGTTTGGTCAGACAGGTCTGGGAAGGTTCTGCTGGTTCTGGACAGATCCAGGCCCGTTTCTGCTCTGAGCGAGTTCAGATCCGAACGGAGCAAAACCGGTTCGGAGTTCAGAACATCAGAAACGTTACATTAAAACGACGTTCAACGTTTTCAGCCTGTTTCCGCTGCTTTGTGTAGCAGCTGGTGTTTGACGTCACTTCCTGTTCTGGTCCTAAAAACATTGAGCAGATTCATGTCATCATCTCAGATTCATGTCATCATCTCAGATTCATGTCATCATCTCAGTTTCATGTCATCATCTCAGATTCATGTCATCATCTCAGTTTCATGTCATCATCTCAGATTCATGTCATCATCTCAGTTTCAACAGATTCATGTCATCATCTCAGATTCATGTCATCATCTCAGATTCATGTCATCATCTCAGATTCATGTCATCATCTCAGATTCATGTCATCATCTCAGTTTCAACAGATTCATGTCATCATCTCAGATTCATGTCATCATCTCAGATTCAGCAGATTCATGTCATCATCTCAGATTCATGTCATCATCTCAGTTTCAACAGATTCATGTCATCATCTCAGATTCATGTCATCATCTCAGATTCAGCAGATTCATGTCATCATCTCAGATTCATGTCATCATCTCAGTTTCAGCAGATTCATGTCATCATCTCAGATTCATGTCATCATCTCAGATTCATGTCATCATCTCAGGGTTCCCGGTCCCTCAACGCCAGAAGCGTTAATAATGAGCAGCTGTTCTGTCCATCAGGACTTTTATTTTATTTTAACTTCCTGAACTTCATCAGAATCACAGCCGAGGTTTGAAATGAAAAGTTTTAGTTCATATTTTTATTTATTAGTTTTAAATGTTCCGTATTTTAGTTTCTCTGGTTTATAAGTGGAAATTAAAACTAATCTGCAGATTCCCTGATTAAACTCACCTGGTGGCTGCGCGCGGAGCCGCAAACAATCAGAACCAGAAATAAAGGTTCGAGGAGAACCGGACCGGGTCAGAACCGGACCGGGTCAGAACCGGACCGGAAACATCCATCACGGTTCAGACTGATCCCGCAACCTGCAGCTCTGATTTGTCTCAGGATCCAAATCCCGCCGCGTTGGGAAGTTACTTTGGGAATTCCGGGAATGTTGCGGTGAAAGCTGCGGTTCCGTACCTGAGCCGAGGAGGGACATCAGCAGAACCGAGACGGTCCGGAGCCGGAGCCGCATCCTGCCAGCCGGAGACTCGGAGACACGCTGCGCTCCTCTTCCTCCTCCTCCTCCTCCTCCTCTTCCTCCGCTCCGAGTCCCGCGGCTGGCGCTCGGCCATGCGCGTGCCCGCCGGCCTCACGCACCACGTGATCCAATCACGGCTGTTGCTGCTTAATTAGGTTTTAATGTTTTTACATGTTTATTTGCTGTTTATTCAGATTCAGGCCTGAAAAACTAAAATATTATTTTTTACTTGATTTTAAAGTAAAAAATTTTCTCAGAAATAAATAAATAACAATAATTAAATAAAAGATAATTCAGTGATTTGCCACGTGGGATTCACAGAACGGCTCATCACACACAGGGGCGGCATCACACACAGGGGCGGCATCACACACAGGGGCGGCATCACACACAGGGGCAGCATCACACACAGGGGCGGCATCACACACAGGGCGGCATCACACACAGGGCGGCATCACACACAGGGGCGGCATCACACACAGGGGCGCATCACACACAGGGCGGCATCACACACAGGGGCGGCATCACACACAGGGGCGGCATCACACACAGGGGCGGCATCACACACAGGGCGGCATCACACACAGGGGCGGCATCACACACAGGGGCGGCATCACACACAGGGGCGGCATCACACACAGGGGCGGCATCACACACAGGGCGGCATCACACACAGGGCGGCATCACACACAGGGGCGGCATCACACACAGGGGCAGCATCACACACAGGGGCGGCATCACACACAGGGGCGGCATCACACACAGGGGCGGCATCACACACAGGGGCGGCATCACACACAGGGCGGCATCACACACAGGGGCGGCATCACACACAGGGGCGGCATCACACACAGGGGCGGCATCACACACAGGGGCGGCATCACACACAGGGGCGGCATCACACACAGGGCGGCATCACACACAGGGCGGCATCACACACAGGGCGGCATCACACACAGGGCGGCATCACACACAGGGCGGCATCACACCCCCACACAGGGGCGGCATCACACACAGGGCGGCATCACACCAGGCGCATCACACACAGGGGCAGCATCACACACAGGGCGGCATCACACACAGGGGCGGCATCACACACAGGGGCGGCATCACACACAGGGGCGGCATCACACACAGGGGCGGCATCACACACAGGGGCGGCATCACACACAGGGGCGGCATCACACACAGGGCGGCATCACACACAGGGGCGGCATCACACACAGGGCGGCATCACACACAGGGCGGCATCACACACAGGGGCGGCATCACACACAGGGGCGGCATCACACACAGGGCGGCATCACACACAGGGCGGCATCACACACAGGGGCGGCATCACACACAGGGCGGCATCACACACAGGGGCGGCATCACACACAGGGGCGGCATCACACACAGGGGCGGCATCACACACATGGGCGGCAGCAAAAGGTTAAACCACCTTCAGTTCATTCATTCATTCATTCATTCATTCATCCATCATCCATCATTATGTGATTCTTTTTAACATCAAGTCTCATTTGAACTTTGAGTCTTCTGGTGGATTCTGGTTCTGAATAGAGGCTGTAAACTGGGACCACTGGGGGGATTTAAAGTTTTCACTTTACATTAAAGAACCGGGGCAGCACAGTGGTGCAGTGGGTAGAGCTGCTGCCTTGCAGCAAGGAGGTTCTGGGTTCGATTCCCGGTCTTTCTGCATGGAGTCTCCATGTTCTCCCTGTGCATGGTGGGTTTTCTCCAGGTACTCCGGTTTCCTCCCACAGTCCAAAAACATGACTGTCGGGTTAACTGGTCTCTCCAGATTCTCAAGGTGTGAGTGTGTGTGTGCATGGTTGTGTGTCTCTGTGTTGCCCTGTGACAGACTGGTCACCTGTCCAGGTGACCCGTCCAGGTGACCCGTCCAGGTGACCCCACCTCTCGCCTGGAACGTTAGCTGGAGATGCAGCAGCAGCTCCTGACCCACTGAGGAACCAGGTGTTAGAAAATGGATGGATGGATTAAAGGGCCGGCGCCCTGGTGGCCAGACTCAATAACTGAACAGGAAGTGACGTCACACTCAATTCACTGAGTAGCGCTAGCTTAGTCTAAGTTAGCATTAGAGGCTGTTTTGATGCTAATCACGTAATGGAGTCTGCATCCAGCATGCTGAGGTGAGTGAACCACCAAACGCTTCAGACTCTGGTCGGTTCTGGTTCTGTTTCACAGACCCGTTTGGATCCGACTCCGACCGCCAGCCTGATGAAGGTCCAGCAGGAAAACCGTCCTGTGGCAGGTTCTGGTTCCGGTTCTGCCTCAGGTTCTGGTTCCGCCTCAGGTTCTGGTTCCTATTATATAAAGTTCTAATAAGCCTGTTAGCCTGTTAGCTTCTTTCTTTCCCTCTTTTTTCTTTGGATTTTGACTCATTTTCATTGTTTTTGTTGTAAAAAACTTCAAACTTCTTGAATCAAAACATCAAATAAACAATAAATAATCAGTTTAATTATATTTAGTTAAATTCAACGTGTTTAAAGTTAAATTCAAGTTCTGATGAAGGAAAACATTTTTCTAAATTTATTGTTTTTCATTGAAAGCAACGGGAGTAAAATCTGAGCAGCTTCTGGAAACATAGATCTGCGCGTTTCAACCGGTTCTGTTTTACAGTGCAAACAATCCGAGCAGCCAGGCGGAAGTAGTGAAATAGTTTATTTCCGTTTCGGACATAAACATTACAGTCTGCGGTTGCTATGGTGACACATCACTGCAATTATTGGATTGAGAAAAACAAACAGACAAAATGTGCAATAAATGTTCAAACACTCTTCAGTGCCGACTGACGTCATGCTGCGGGTCGGAACCAGCGCCCGACCCGAACCGACACACAACGTATTTTACTTTGAAAGTCCCGATCCGGTTCTGGCCTCAGCTTTCAGTCCAGCTGATTATCGATCGGACTTTATTCCAACAAGATGATTCACGTTTGTTGTTTTTTACATAAAGTGGATAAAAATGAACTGCAGCCATAAAAGCGCATTAAAAACGACGCGGCAGAGGAAAACATCAGAGGACTCGGAGCCTTTTGGGTCTAAAAACAGTTTTGAACTCTGAACTTTGAACCTCCAACAAAATGTCTGATGCATGAATTAAAACATGAACATGAATTTATTTGCTACTTGTTGCTTTATTTGCCGCCTCCGGCAGAAAAACTGCAGAATTAAACTAATTCTCGGTTAAAATGACACATTTTAAATATATTTTATTTGATTCTGAATCATAATAATTAGACTGATAAGTAAATATGGCAACTTGATGCAAAAGCTCTTCTCATAAATCATGAAAATACATTTTAAACCAACATTAAATCAGGATTTTTATGTTTTTGGATCAACTTTGCATTCAGTCCAACAGATTTTAGTTTAATATCAGGATTAATTAAAACGCTGAACAAAACTGGAGGATTAAAAATGATGTTTTATAATAATTCATGATTTTCCTCATGTTTCTTTTATGTGGGTTAAAATGGACCTAAAATGTTTATATTAGCAGAAATAACTCGCAGTTACTGGATATTTTTATTAGTTTTAACTGAGAAATGACCGTCGGTCAGCGGGACTCGCTCATCTGGCTGATGAGCCACAGCGGTTTAAAACATCAGTTTAAATATATTTGCATGAATAAGAATGGATGTTTCCATTTACTGATTTTCTATAAAACATTTTGTTTGCATTATATGAAAATCTTTGCGATAAACCTGAGACACTAAATGCAGCGGATCCAGAGAATCACCCTGCAGCGGTGGGCACCGCTAGCCAGAGAGCTAGCTACGCTAACCGTAAAGCAATAAGTGGAAACACTGGTTCCACTAATGCTAGCATGCTACATCGACTCATTATTCAGTGGAAGCTAATGCTAGCATGCTACATCGACACATCATTCAGTGGAAGCTAATGCTAGCATGCTACATCGACACATCATTCAGTGTAAGCTAATGCTAGCATGCTACATCGACTCATTATTCAGTGTAAGCTAATGCTAGCATGCTACATCGACTCATTATTCAGTGGAAGCTAATGCTAGCATGCTACATCGACACATCATTCAGTGTAAGCTAATGCTAGCATGCTACATCGACTCATTATTCAGTGTAAGCTAATGCTAGCATGCTACATCGACTCATTATTCAGTGGAAGCTAATGCTAGCATGCTACATCGACACATCATTCAGTGTAAGCTAATGCTAGCATGCTACATCGACTCATTATTCAGTGTAAGCTAATGCTAGCATGCTACATCGACTCATTATTCAGTGGAAGCTAATGCTAGCATGCTACATCGACTCATTATTCAGTGGAAGCTAATGCTAGCATGCTACATCGACTCATTATTCAGTGGAAGCTAATGCTAGCATGCTACATCGACACATTATTCAGTGGAAGCTAATGCTAGCATGCTACATCGACACATTATTAAGTGGAAGCTAATGCTAGCATGCTACATCGACTCATTATTCAGTGGAAGCTAATGCTAACATGCTAATTTCAACAATGCCCACAGTAAAAGGAGTGCTGTCGCGTAGCTTAGCGCCTCTGCTGGGCTAATTTTGTGGCCGTCCTGTTCGGTTTGCGCTTCAGGAAGTGATTCTTTGAAACGGACGTTTCGCTCCTGGTTACAGTTTCACAGCCGTTGAGTTTTGTTTGCTAACTTTGTTCCAACATTCAACTGAAATTTACTAAATGCTTTCGAAGTTAGCAAAAGCACTAAAGAGCAAAGCTAATAATTAGCTTTGCTATTAGCGCATTAGCAGAAGGTCACCTGTGAACCAAACACTTTTAAATTTATTCTTTTTAAGCTTTTTAGCTAAAGTTTTTGCTGTTTACCTCCAAATTGCTGCGTGTGAGGAGTTTAAGAAAACAACCAAAATAAATGACTTACTGGCAGCTGCAGCCGATTTAAAGCCGATTTTTTGCTGAGTCATCAGATATTTTTCACCAAAAAACTGATTAATTCTTTGGGTTTTTAACATCTGAATGGTTCTTAATGTTGGACTTGGAAAGAAAATGATTAAAAAAATAAAAAAGAGTCTGGAACTGAAAAGAGGGAAACCGGATCGGGACTTTTCCTGCTGCCGTGGCAGAGAAATGAGCCGAAACATGTAAACATGCAGCTACTGGAGCGGGGGGAGAGCGTGACGGCGCGCCGTGACTTTAACTGTTCCAGCAGGAAACGGCTCCGCTACGTGGCTCAGCCGCCACCAGGAACCAGGAACCAGGAAACACCCAAACATTAAAAACGGTTCCATGAAATCGATTTGTTGTTCCAGAGAGCCGGAAGATCCTGGATCAGTTTCCATGTCTGAGCGAATCCACAGCATCGATCAGAAGGTCAGTGGTTCAATTCCCTGAGCAAAACGACTCCTAACGAACCGTCCTGCTGACGTCATCACTGTGAAGCGATGATGTCGTGATGACATCATCGCAGCGCGGAAACGGTTCCTCCGCTGGTTTCAGTCTGGATGAATCGACAAAGTGAAGCATGCAGGAGAGAAAAACACCAAAATATTCACATCGCTCAGCGTTTACAGCGGATCCATAAGTTAGATTCACATCGTCATGGAAACGGGAAATGAGTCATGAAGTCCCGCCTTAAAGGGACAGTTCGGGGTTCTGCAGGGCGGGTGTGAGGAGGCAGCATCTTACCCGTCTCTGAACTAGTTAATCAGTCGGCCATCTTGAAACAACTCTGAAAGCGGTTTATGTAAAAACCCGATTCCAGGTTTTAGGACCCGGCGGTGAACCGGGTCGGGATCAGGCTCTGATTGGCCGGTTCCTCATGGAGGAGGGTTCAGACCAGATGCTGCTAAACGTCTGTAGCACGAATATTAAACATTTGCAGGATAAGTCATATTTCTGTTAATGTTTAATTTAGCAAACATCATATTCACACCTTGTTTACTGATTTGTTTTGTTTTATATTCAGAAACATGAATTAAAACAAAGTTGTTAAATAAAATACAAGTTTTGACAAAATAACACGATTACATTTTTCTGTTAGCGACTTGAAGAGTTTATGATCAGATATTCCATCATTAATCTGATGATATTTCATAACTTTTTATTGGCAACATTTAAACCTGCAGTGATAAAAAGTGAAGATAAACAATATTTACAGTTTAAGTTATTTTAAGGTGGCAGAAATCTGAACAGTCGGATACTGACTACTCATCAGCCTCAGCAGAACACCACTTCAATAATCAATAATCAATAATCCCCTCAGAGCCATTTCTGCTGTTCAGCCTCTGCTGAACTTTTATCCTCCAGATTTTCATCTGGATATTTTTCATCCCAAACAGCTGAAGGTCGTCGTGACCTTGAGCCAAAAACCCACGAAGAAGAAACAAAGGAGGACAGGAAGTAGCAGAACCACTTCCTGTGGCTCCTGATCAGCTTCATGTGAGGAAATTATTCATTTATGATTTCAAAACTCATTCTGACAACAGAAGTTCTTATTCAGTAAAAGTTTAATTGGCCGGACGTTTCCGCAGCTTTTTACGCAAATATTCTGTAAACTTTCACAAAATATTAAAGCTCATTTTTCCAGCTGAGGTGAATTTAACTTATGCAAGATAAATAATTTATACATTTTATTGTTTGATTTGTTTTAACGTGTCTAAAGTTTTTATCAAAATAAATAAGAGCGTGTGCTAATGCTAATGTTAGCAAGCTAATCTCAAAGCTAATTTTCTTTCATGTTAAATCAAGTTGATCGATGATGAAACCATGAAATAAGTTCAAACATTACAAAAAAAATTAAACTTCAATAAATGATGTAAGCAGGAATATGATGCACACAGAAAAGCTAAATTAACCTCAACGTTAGCATGCTAGTGCTAATGCTAACGTTGAGAATTAACAGAAAAATTCCCCTAAAATTTCATCAGTTTGTTTTGCAGAATTTAAGAGATTATTGTTGAGAAACCAAATAAGAAATGTTAAAGTTTTAACGTTCAATTTATTTATCTGCACTGCTAACAGTAATGATAGCATCTGGTGGGAAATATTGCTACTTTTGTTCCTCATGTCTGAAACAGTGAGAGGTTTATCATCATCAGCTGGCATGCCAGATAAATAATTTATAGATTTTATTGATTGATCAGTTTCAACATTTTATCAAAATAAAGAAGATGTGCTATTGTTAGCATGCTAACCTCAAAGCTAACTTTTTCTTTCATATTTAACAGAAAATAAAGTGGATTCATGTCCTTCATGGTGAAACAATGAAATAAGTTCAAATAGTGCAAAAAATGACCTGCAATCAAATACAAACACAGAAAAAGAGTAGTTAGCCGACGCTAACATAAGCATGCTAATGCTAATCTTCCCTCAGAATTTTAGCTGTTTGTCTCTTTATTATTCTGTTTAGCAGAATTTAAGGTTTTATTACTCTAGGATGATAAGAAATAAGTTTTAATCGTAGTTATTGATTATCGTATCACCATAAATCAGGTAGCATCCGGTAGAAAACGGCTCTTCTGTGTGTATTGCTAATGCTAGTTAGCCTGGTCACTGGAACAAGCAGTGAAATGCTGCTGGTTTTAGGACAGGAAAGCATTCAGGTTGACGTAAACGTGATTTCCTGCCTGGCAGCTGCAGGTTTGGTGATTTTATTTCAGCCAGACAGAAAAAGTAAAACAGCTGAAACCTGATTCTGAAGTTAATAATATGAAGCTGTGATGGAAATGAACGCGCTGCTGTTTATTTACACGATGCTACATTAGAAAGCCGCTAGCTAGCTGCCACGTCGTCCTCAGCGTGAAGAAGAGGATTTGACTAGACCAGAACGTTTTGGAGGAGAAGTTTAGGATTCATCTTCGCAGCGCCGCAGCCCTGCAGCATGAACAGGAAGCAGAGCGTCGTCCTGCATCCTGATTGGCCGATGCTGGGCGAGGCTTTTCTGCAGCTCCAGGATCTCTGCAGCAAAACATGGAGGACAAACGAAGGGTTAAACATGAATCCGGTAGGAAACGAAGCGTCTTCCAGGCCGGACCGGATCAGAACGAAAGCATCTAAAACAGTTTGGTTCTAGAAACGACGCAGGTTTAAATTTAAATGAGAATCGTGTGATTCTTCATTTCATCATCCTGACGTTGCATCAGGATGTTTTGCTTTAACGTTGCATCATTTTCATCCCAGCTTTAAATAGGCAAACAAAAATACTGTCCAGATTCGTCAAATGCACAAAGATGGCCGCCGTAAACAGAGCAGCATCCTCTTAAAGAGACAGGAGCCCTGAACAAACTTCAGAACCTCACCTCTATGGCAAGAAGATTTAACATAAAATCAGTCTCACTCCCTGGAATCACATTCCAAATATATAAAAATGAGTTTTAGATAAAATCAAAAACATTGAGCATAATGCAGCTTTTCACAGATAAAATGCTAAATGCCATAATTCTCCCTCTGACGGGTCAAACAGCCACAATGGCAACTACAGATTTCTACAGCTTATGACGAGTCAGAATTACATAAATCTGCATAAATCTCCATTTATTCTCCAAAAAGACAAACAATCTTAAACAGATTTGAAGATCAAAGTTCTGCTGAAAATAAAAATCTCTTATAATTACATTTTTTTAATTGAAATTTCAAAATGCTAAATCAGAATAATTATTAAAAGTGATGTCATTCTGAGCAGCCAGATGTTAATAATAAACTGTTTTATTACATTTGGAGATTTTTTAATGAAAACAGAGAAATAAAAATATGACTCAGTTTTTCACACTATTTGAATCTTCTGTCTAAAAATGCATTAAAATATCTATAATTGTAATTTTAACTGGCCAGAACAAAAAGTGAAACATTTTAAATTCACTTTATGAATAGTCATAACTGATTTTCTGATATCTGAAATACAACTTAATGGTAAATCTGATGTCAATTAGTCAGAAGATAATTAGAGTTAAATTAATATTAACATGAATGAGGTTCAGAGGTAAGATGTGAAGCTGATTTTATGTTAAATGGGCTTGCCGTACTACCGCGCTGCAGTCGCAGGGGGAGACGTTTGGGAGCGTTAGTCAAGCGTCAGCTGCCAGCGGCCATTAGGCGCTGCTCTCTGTGAAGATGGGAATTTAATGGAAAGGCTTTTTTAAGCACCGTTCAGTTTTCAGGCAGCTCTGAGTTTCTGGAGAGGAAACAGTTTGATTATCGCCAGCAGCAGCTAAAGGTCGGAGCAAATCTCTGGACTCCTGCAGACAAACTGCTGCAACATCCCAACAATGAAGAGCTGCGGGTCCATGTTACTCTGCTCCTGGTAACCTGATAACAACCTGAAAACAACCTGATAACAACCTGATAACAACCTGATAACAACCTGGTAACAACCTGAAAACAACCTGATAACAACCTGATAACAACCTGGTAACAACCTGATAACAACCTGATAACAACCTGAAAACAACCTGATAACAACCTGATAACAACCTGATAACAACCTGATAACAACCTGATAACAACCTGATAACAACCTGATAACAACCTGATAACAACCTGATAACAACCTGAAAACAACCTGATAACAACCTGATAACAACCTGATAACAACCTGATAATAACCTGAAAACAACCTGATAATAACCTGATAACAACCTGATAACAACCTGAAAACAACCTGATAACAACCTGATAACAACCTGATAACAACCTGATAACAACCTGATAACAACCTGATAACAACCTGAAAACAACCTGAAAACAACCTGATAACAACCTGATAACAACCTGATAACAACCTGGTAACAACCTGATAACAACCTGATAACAACCTGATAACAACCTGGTAACAACCTGATAACAACCTGATAACAACCTGATGACAACCTGCTAACAACCTGGTAACAACCTGATAACAACCTGGTAACAACCTGATAACAACCTGCTAACAACCTGATAACAACCTGATGACAACCTGGTAACAACCTGGTAACAACCTGATAACAACCTGGTAACAACCTGATAACAACCTGATAACAACCTGATAACAACCTGATAACAACCTGGTAACAACCTGATAACAACCTGATAACAACCTGATAACAACCTGATAACAACCTGAAAACAACCTGATAACAACCTGAAAACAACCTGATAACAACCTGAAAACAACCTGATAACAACCTGATAACAACCTGGTAACAACCTGGTAACAACCTGGTAACAACCTGGTAACAACCTGGTAACAACCTGATAACAACCTGATAACAACCTGATAACAACCTGATAACAACCTGGTAACAACCTGATAACAACCTGATAACAACCTGATAACAACCTGGTAACAACCTGATAACAACCTGATAACAACCTGGTAACAACCTGGTAACAACCTGATAACAACCTGATAACAACCTGATAACAACCTGATAACAACCTGATAACAACCTGGTAACAACCTGATGACAACCTGATAACAACCTGATAACAACCTGATAACAACCTGGTAACAACCTGGTAACAACCTGATAACAACCTGACAACCTGATGACAACCTGGTAACAACCTGATAATAACCTGATAACAACCTGGTAACAACCTGGTAACAACCTGATAACAACCTGATGACAACCTGGTAACAACCTGGTAACAACCTGATAACAACCTGGTAACAACCTGATAACAACCTGCTAACAACCTGATAACAACCTGGTAACAACCTGGTAACAACCTGATAACAACCTGATGACAACCTGATAACAACCTGATAACAACCTGGTAACAACCTGGTAACAACCTGATAACAACCTGGTAACAACCTGATAACAACCTGCTAACAACCTGATAACAACCTGGTAACAACCTGGTAACAACCTGGTAACAACCTGCTAACAACCTGGTAACAACCTGATAACAACCTGATAACAACCTGATAACAACCTGATAACAACCTGATAACAACCTGGTAACAACCTGATGACAACCTGATAACAACCTGATAACAACCTGATAACAACCTGGTAACAACCTGGTAACAACCTGATAACAACCTGACAACCTGATGACAACCTGGTAACAACCTGATAATAACCTGATAACAACCTGGTAACAACCTGGTAACAACCTGATAACAACCTGATGACAACCTGGTAACAACCTGGTAACAACCTGATAACAACCTGGTAACAACCTGATAACAACCTGCTAACAACCTGATAACAACCTGGTAACAACCTGGTAACAACCTGATAACAACCTGATGACAACCTGATAACAACCTGATAACAACCTGGTAACAACCTGGTAACAACCTGATAACAACCTGGTAACAACCTGATAACAACCTGCTAACAACCTGATAACAACCTGGTAACAACCTGGTAACAACCTGGTAACAACCTGCTAACAACCTGGTAACAACCTGATAACAACCTGATAACAACCTGGTAACAACCTGGTAACAACCTGGTAACAACCTGATAACAACCTGATAACAACCTGATAACAACCTGATAACAACCTGATAACAACCTGATAACAACCTGGTAACAACCTGATAACAACCTGATAACAACCTGGTAACAACCTGATAACAACCTGATAACAACCTGGTAACAACCTGGTAACAACCTGATAACAACCTGATAACAACCTGATAACAACCTGATAACAACCTGATAACAACCTGGTAACAACCTGATAACAACCTGATAACAACCTGATAACAACCTGATAACAACCTGGTAACAACCTGGTAACAACCTGATAACAACCTGACAACCTGATGACAACCTGGTAACAACCTGATAATAACCTGATAACAACCTGGTAACAACCTGGTAACAACCTGATAACAACCTAATAACAACCTGATAACAACCTGGTAACAACCTGATAACAACCTGATAACAACCTAATAACAACCTGATAACAACCTGATAACAACCTGATAACAACCTGATAACAACCTGATAACAACCTGATAACAACCTAATAACAACCTAATAACAACCTGATAACAACCTGATAATAACCTGATAACAACCTGATAACAACCTGAAAACAACCTGATAACAACCTGGTAACAACCTGATAACAACCTGGTAACAACCTGGTAACAACCTGATAACAACCTGATAACAACCTGGTAACAACCTGGTAACAACCTGATAACAACCTAATAACAACCTGATAACAACCTGATAACAACCTGATAATAACCTGATAACAACCTGATAACAACCTAATAACAACCTGATAACAACCTGATAACAACCTGATAATAACCTGATAACAACCTGATAACAACCTGATAACAACCTGATAACAACCTGATAACAACCTGATAACAACCTGATAACAACCTGATAACAACCTGATAACAACCTGATAACAACCTGATAACAACCTGATAACAACCTGATAACAACCTGATAACAACCTGATAACAACCTGATAACAACCTGATAACAACCTGGTAACAACCTGATGACAACCTGATAACAACCTGATAACAACCTGATAACAACCTGGTAACAACCTGGTAACAACCTGATAACAACCTGACAACCTGATGACAACCTGGTAACAACCTGATAATAACCTGATAACAACCTGATAACAACCTGATAACAACCTGATAACAACCTGATAACAACCTGATAACAACCTGATAACAACCTAATAACAACCTGATAACAACCTGATAACAACCTGATAACAACCTGATAACAACCTGATAACAACCTGATAACAACCTAATAACAACCTGATAACAACCTGATAACAACCTGATAATAACCTGATAACAACCTGATAACAACCTGAAAACAACCTGATAACAACCTGGTAACAACCTGATAACAACCTGGTAACAACCTGGTAACAACCTGATAACAACCTGATAACAACCTGGTAACAACCTGGTAACAACCTGATAACAACCTAATAACAACCTGATAACAACCTGGTAACAACCTGATAATAACCTGATAACAACCTGATAACAACCTGAAAACAACCTGATAACAACCTGGTAACAACCTGATAACAACCTGAAAACAACCTGATAATAACCTGATCAAAACTCGATAACAACCCCATAATAACCTAATAACAACCTAACCACCCGATCGAACCGGTGGATCAGCGTGAATAAACCGTGTGTCGCCCCCTCACAGTTTGCCAGCTGCTCCTGCCGTTGGTTCGCTGCGGATCGCGGTTTGGGTTTGATGTGACTCAGCTTCTTTGGTTCCGTCCCACCTGGAGAAGCAGAAAATAAATCAACGTCAGCCTTTGATCGAGTTCAACGTCTACAAAGCTTTTCATACTCAACTCATATTTAGAGATGATTATGTTTTTAAACAGTCGGGGAAACAGCTGTGAAAAATGTGGTTTATTTTCAAAAACCTTTATGTTTCATAATTTGTTGCAATAATTATAAACAAGATTACTTCTGATAACAAAGTAGCATTACCTCCATCCATAGATTACCTCTACATTTAGCTAGACCTATTATTGTAAAAGATTTTATAGATCTGGACTAAAACTGCAACACCAAGTTATTTATTTCAGACATTTAGTCACTTTAACTTTTGGTTTGTAATCTGGTAACTATTATGCCAATAGCTTTAGCCTATTAATTTAGCCTGAGATAATACTAGCTCATATATATATATATATATATATATATATATATATATATATATATATATATATATATATAACCTAATTACTTAGCATAGGGACGTAGCTTAAGCTAACAGTCAAATATTTTAGCACCAGGTCACATTAGCAAGGCCTTCTTTAGCTTTTGGTTTGTAATGTGGCAACCGTGTTTTCCTTAAGGAGTTAGCTTAAGCTAACATAAGTTCAAACATTCAGTCTAATAATGTAGCTTCTGGAAACATTAGCATGACACATTGCTACTTGTTGCCACGACAAAGAATTGTTGTGCCAAAGCCAATTACTTGTTAGCTACAAGTAATTATAGCATAAATACTTGTGCTAAATTAATCTATTAATTTAGCACAAGTTAGTTCTAAGTAAAATATGTAGATTAATGATTTAGCCTCATAAAATATTAGCCTAATTGCTCAAGACAACATATTAGCTCAATCCTTTAGCTAAAGGATTTAGCTTAAGCTAGCAGCATCCTACAGTGTCAACAAGGCCGCTATGCTAGGTGTGACCTGTAGCTTTATCACTCATGGTTGAACCTGGTTGTGACCTGCTGCAGCCTGAAGGAACCACCAGGTCTCTGCGTTACCTCTGGGCGGTCTGGGCAGCCTGCTCTGGGTGTCACACACACTGGCTGGGGTCAACGGGTGAGACGAGGGCTGGAGGAAGGCCACAGTGGGGAAAGGCACCGACGGGATCATGGAGGAGTCGGACAGGGAGGCGGGGAGGCCTGAGCGGCCGCCGTCCCTGCCGCTGGACGGGACTCTCCACCGGGGCAACGGGGACACGTCTTCACTGGAGGAACCGGGAACACTGGGAGGGCTGAGCGACTGCTCGGGGGTCGACGAGGATTTGGGAAGGAAGCTGAGGATGGAGGAGAAGAAGGAGCAGGATTCTGGGAGAGGAATGGTCCCGATTCCGCTGTCCAGCGTCCGCATGGCGCAGCGCGATCCTGCGGCACAAGGAGGACAGCTGCAGTGGCTCACAGGGCACACAGGGAGCTAGCCGCTAGCAGCTAGGTAGCTAGCAGATAGCCTCTATGCAGCTACCAGCTATTAGCTAGCCGCTAACAGTTGGCATGATGAAAGAGCAGGAAGCATGGCTGAAGTGGAGCAGTGAAGCTTTGAAACGTGTTTATGGACGAGGTAATTAGCTACGACCACTTTACAAATTAAATCTGATTTCAGGGTAGAAATGGAGAATGAGGCAGATTGGTAAGAACAATTCTTTGGATTCTTTATGATGAATAAAAACATTTTCTGTTGGTCGGAGACTTTTCTCTCTGCCTCCTTGTTTTCCTCAGTTTGCTGGAAGTTTGAGTTAAAGTCTAAAATATTTAATGCTTCATCACAAAATGAGAAAAAGATCCAGATATGATCCAGATACTTTAACCGCCGCTCTGCCTGAACGATGCTAGATGAGTGTTGCCAAGATCTGACTGCGAACATGAAATGCACACAACGGTTCAGCATGGTGTGAACGAAATGCTTCATTTTAGCTCAACAGACTATTGATCGCGTTACAGGCTAAAGGCAATCAGAGACCGACTTCACTCCAACAACACGCACAAACACAGGGCAGGAATCCAGAGAAACAAGCTAGCATCCATCTAGCATCCAGCTAGCATCCATCTAGTATCCAGCTAGCATCCATCTAGCATCCAGCTAGCATCCATCTAGCATCCATCTAGTATCCAGGTAGCATCCATCTAGCATCCATCTAGCATCCAGCTAGCATCCATCTAGTATCCAGCTAGCATCCAGTTAGCATCCATCTAGCATCCATCTAGCATCCAGCTAGCATCCATCTAGCATCCAGCTAGCATCCAGTTAGCATCTAGCTGGCATCCAGCTAGCATCCAGTTACCATCAAGTTAGCATCCAGTTAGTATCCATCTAGCATCCAGCTAGCATCCATCTAGCATCCAGTTAGCATCCATCTAGCATCCAGCTAGCATCCAGCTACCATCCAGTTAGCATCCAGCTACCATCCATCAAGCATCCAGCTAGCATCCATCTTGCATCCAGTTTCCATCAAGCTACCATCTAGTTAGCATCCAGTTAGCATCAAGCTACCATCTAGTTAGCATCCAGCTAGCATCAAGCTACCATCCATTTAGCATTCAGTTAGCATCCAGCTACCATCCAGCTAGCATCCAGCTACGTTCTAGTTAGCATCCAGTTAGCATCTAGCTACCATCCATCTAGCATCCAGCTAGCATCAAGCTACCATCTAGTTAGCATCCAGCTAGCATCAAGCTACCATCCATATAGCATCCAGTTAGCATCTAGCTACCATCCATCTAGCATCCAGCTAGCATCAAGCTACCATCTAGTTAGCATCCAGCTAGCATCAAGCTACCATCCATCTAGCATCCAGTTAGCATCCAGCTAGCATCCAGCTACCATCTAGTTAGCATTCAGTTAGCATCCAGCTAGCCTGCAGTGTGGATAGCTTTGGTGTTTTGCTCTGCAGGTTAAACCTTCAGGCGGCGCTGAATCCCGGAACGTTAACCGTAACTCTAACGTTTTTTCCAGTCGGGATGTTTTAACGCCTGAAAGTCCGACAGACGTTTCAGACGTTTCCTCTGTTGGAGCCAAAACGTTCAACACGTCCAGCTGCTGCGGTTCTGTTTCCCTCCTCGCATCAGTTGATCCGTTTTTATCCAAACTCATCAGATTCACTTCCCTGACCATCTGGAATGACCCCTGGGAAGGGTCAAAGGTCACCTCCAAACCATCTGAAGTCCATCCAGAGGGGAAGATTTTTAATGATTAAAAAAATTTAATTAAGGAAAAAGTATTTTGTTAAAACATTTAAAAATAAGTTATAAAAATCAAACAAAATTAAAAAAATAATTATTGTTTTCTGGCTTTGAGCATAAATAAGTCATTTATTAATTCTCATCAAAGGAGTTTGGTCAGATTTAACTTCACAAAGTGACAAAATGTCTTTTAATTTGTTGCATGTAAATATTTGGCTTCAAGGGGAAAAAGCCAAGTTTATCCAGGTGTCTGAATAATTCTGGTTCTGGTTCTGGTTCTCTTATGATTCCGTCCTGAAGGGAACCGGAACCAATAAATCAGTCAAAGCCTCAATTATTATGTGAGCAACGCAGCTGGAGGTAAAGTTGTAACTTTTTCCTCCGGGTCTGGAGTTAAACTCATCCGGAGCTGGAAGCCAAAACCTCCCGGCTGAATGAGGTGATTAACCTGGAGGGCTCTGGGACCCTGAAGCTTCCTCCGCCAGCCAATCAGGATCCAGAAAACCAGCTGCTGCACAAAGCAGCACGAAAACCAGAACCACCAGAACCAGAACCACCAGAACCAGAACCACCAGAACCAGAACCAGAACCACTGGGACCAGAACCACTACAACCAGAACCACCAGAACCAGAACCACCAGAACCAGAACCACCAGAACCAGAACCACTGAAACCAGAACCACCAGAACCAGAACCACTAGAACCAGAACCAGAACCACCAGAACCAGAACCACTAGAACCAGAACCACCAGAACCAGAACCACCAGAACCACTAGAACCAGAACCACTAGAACCACCAGAACCAGAACCACCAGAACCAGAACCACCAGAACCACTAGAACCAGAACCACTAGAACCAGAACCACTAGAACCAGAACCACCAGAACCACTAGAACCAGAACCACTAGAACCAGAACCACTAGAACCAGAACCACCAGAACCACCAGAACCAGAACCACCAGAACCACTAGAACCAGAACCACTAGAACCACCAGAACCAGAACCACCAGAACCAGAACCACCAGAACCACTAGAACCAGAACCACTAGAACCAGAACCACTAGAACCAGAACCACCAGAACCACTAGAACCAGAACCAGAACCACTAGAACCAGAACCACTAGAACCACCAGAACCAGAACCACCAGAACCAGAACCACCAGAACCACTAGAACCAGAACCACTAGAACCACCAGAACCAGAACCACCAGAACCAGAACCACCAGAACCACTAGAACCAGAACCACTAGAACCAGAACCACTAGAACCACCAGAACCAGAACCACCAGAACCAGAACCACTAGAACCACTAGAACCACTAGAACCACTAGAACCACTAGAACCACTAGAACCACTGGAACCAGAACCACTAGAACCAGAACCACCAGAACCACTAGAACCAGAACCACTAGAACCACTAGAACCACTAGAACCACTGGAACCAGAACCACTAGAACCACCAGAACCAGAACCACCAGAACCAGAACCACCAGAACCAGAACCACCAGAACCACTAGAACCAGAACCACTAGAACCACTAGAACCACTAGAACCACTAGAACCAGAACCACTAGAACCAGAACCACTAGAACCAGAACCACTAGAACCAGAACCACTAGAACCAGAACCACCAGAACCAGAACCACTGGAACCAGAACCACTAGAACCAGAACCACTAGAAACAGAACCACTAGAACCAGAACCACTAGAACCAGAACCAGAACCACTAGAACCAGAACCACTAGAACCAGAACCACCAGAACCAGAACCACTAGAACCAGAACCAGAACCACTAGAACCAGAACCACTAGAACCAGAACCAGAACCACTACAACCAGAACAACTAGAACCACCAGAACCAGAACCACCAGAACCACCAGAACCAGAACCACTAGAACCACTAGAACCAGAACCACCAGAACCACCAGAACCAGAACCACCAGAACCAGAACCACTAGAACCACTAGAACCAGAACCACCAGAACCACTGGAACCAGAACCACTAGAACCAGAACCAGAACCACCAGAACCAGAACCACTAGAACCAAAACCAGAACCACTAGAACCAGAACCACTAGAACCAGAACCAGAACCACTAGAACCAGAACCAGAACCACTAGAACCAGAACCACTAGAACCAGAACCAGAACCACTACAACCAGAACAACTAGAACCACCAGAACCAGAACCACCAGAACCAGAACCACCAGAACCAGAACCACTAGAACCAGAACCACTAGAACCAGAACCAGAACCACTAGAACCAGAACCAGAACCACTAGAACCAGAACCACTAGAACCAGAACAACTAGAACCACCAGAACCAGAACCACCAGAACCAGAACCACTAGAACCAGAACCACTAGAACCAGAACCAGAACCACTAGAACCAGAACCAGAACCACTAGAACCAGAACCACTAGAACCAGAACCAGAACCACTAGAACTAGAACCAGAACCACTAGAACCAGAACCACTAGAACCACTGGGACCAGAACCACCAGAACCAGAACCAGAACCACTAGAACCAGAACCACTAGAACCACTGGGACCAGAACCACCAGAACCAGAACCACTAGAACCAGAACCAGAACCACTAGAACCAGAACCAGAACCACTAGAACCAGAACAACTAGAACCACCAGAACCAGAACCACTAGAACCAGAACCAGAACCACTACAACCAGAACAACTAGAACCACCAGAACCAGAACCACCAGAACCAGAACCACCAGAACCAGAACCACTAGAACCAGAACCACTAGAACCAGAACCAGAACCACTAGAACCAGAACCACTAGAACCAGAACCAGAACCACTGGGACCAGAACCACCAGAACCACTAGAACCAGAACCACCAGAACCACTAGAACCAGAACCACTAGAACCAGAACCACTAGAACCAGAACCACTAGAACCAGAACCAGAACCACCAGAACCAGAACCACCAGAACCACTAGAACCAGAACCACTAGAACCAGAACCACTAGAACCAGAACCACTAGAACCAGAACCAGAACCACCAGAACCACTAGAACCAGAACCACTAGAACCAGAACCACTAGAACCAGAACCAGAACCACTACAACCAGAACAACTAGAACCACCAGAACCAGAACCACCAGAACCAGAACCACCAGAACCAGAACCACTAGAACCAGAACCACTAGAACCAGAACCACTAGAACCACCAGAACCAGAACCACCAGAACCAGAACCACCAGAACCACTAGAACCAGAACCACTAGAACCAGAACCACCAGAACCAGAACCACCAGAACCAGAACCACTAGAACCACTACAACCAGAACAACCAGAACCACCAGAACCAGAACCACTAGAACCAGAACCACTAGAACCAGAACCAGAACCACTAGAACCAGAACCACTAGAACCAGAACCACTAGAACCAGAACCACCAGAACCAGAACCACTGGGACCAGAACCACTAGAACCAGAACCACTAGAACCAGAACCACCAGAACCAGAACCACCAGAACCAGAACCACCAGACCAGAACCACCAGAACCAGAACCACCAGAACCAGAACCACTAGAACCAGAACCACTAGAACCAGAACCAGAACCACTAGAACCAGAACCACTAGAACCAGAACCACCAGAACCAGAACCACTAGAACCAGAACCACTAGAACCAGAACCACTAGAACCAGAACCACTAGAACCAGAACCACCAGAACCAGAACCACCAGAACCAGAACCACCAGAACCACTGGGACCAGAACCACTAGAACCAGAACCACTAGAACCAGAACCACCAGAACCAGAACCACCAGAACCACTAGAACCAGAACCACTAAAACCAGAACCACTAGAACCAGAACCACCAGAACCACTAAAACCAGAACCACTAGAACCAGAACCACCAGAACCAGAACCACCAGAACCAGAACCACTAGAACCAGAACCACTAGAACCAGAACCACCAGAACCACCAGAACCAGAACCACTACAACCAGAACAACTAGAACCACCAGAACCAGAACCACCAGAACCAGAACCACCAGAACCAGAACCACTAGAACCACTAGAACCAGAACCACCAGAACCACCAGAACCAGAACCACCAGAACCAGAACCACTAGAACCACTAGAACCAGAACCACCAGAACCACTAGAACCAGAACCACTAGAACCAGAACCAGAACCACCAGAACCAGAACCACTAGAACCAAAACCAGAACCACTAGAACCAGAACCACTAGAACCAGAACCAGAACCACTAGAACCAGAACCAGAACCACTAGAACCAGAACCACTAGAACCAGAACCAGAACCACTACAACCAGAACAACTAGAACCACCAGAACCAGAACCACCAGAACCAGAACCACCAGAACCAGAACCACTAGAACCAGAACCACTAGAACCAGAACCAGAACCACTAGAACCAGAACCAGAACCACTAGAACCAGAACCACTAGAACCAGAACAACTAGAACCACCAGAACCAGAACCACCAGAACCAGAACCACTAGAACCAGAACCACTAGAACCAGAACCAGAACCACTAGAACCAGAACCAGAACCACTAGAACCAGAACCACTAGAACCAGAACCAGAACCACTAGAACTAGAACCAGAACCACTAGAACCAGAACCACTAGAACCACTGGGACCAGAACCACCAGAACCAGAACCAGAACCACTAGAACCAGAACCACTAGAACCACTGGGACCAGAACCACCAGAACCAGAACCACTAGAACCAGAACCAGAACCACTAGAACCAGAACCAGAACCACTAGAACCAGAACAACTAGAACCACCAGAACCAGAACCACTAGAACCAGAACCAGAACCACTAGAACCAGAACCACTAGAACCAGAACCAGAACCACTAGAACCAGAACCACTAGAACCAGAACCAGAACCACTAGAACCAGAACCACTAGAACCAGAACCACTAGAACCAGAACCACCAGAACCAGAACCACTGGGACCAGAACCACTAGAACCAGAACCACTAGAACCAGAACCACTAGAACCAGAACCACCAGAACCAGAACCACTGGGACCAGAACCACCAGAACCAGAACCACTAGAACCAGAACCACTAGAACCAGAACCACTAGAACCAGAACCAGAACCACTAGAACCAGAACCACTAGAACCAGAACCACCAGAACCAGAACCACTAGAACCAGAACCACTAGAACCAGAACCACTAGAACCAGAACCACTAGAACCAGAACCACCAGAACCAGAACCACCAGAACCAGAACCACCAGAACCACCAGAACCACTAGAACCAGAACCACTAGAACCAGAACCACCAGAACCAGAACCACCAGAACCACTAGAACCAGATCCACTAAAACCAGAACCACTAGAACCAGAACCACCAGAACCACTAAAACCAGAACCACTAGAACCAGAACCACCAGAACCAGAACCACCAGAACCAGAACCACTAGAACCAGAACCACTAGAACCAGAACCACCAGAACCACCAGAACCAGAACCACTACAACCAGAACAACTAGAACCACCAGAACCAGAACCACCAGAACCAGAACCACCAGAACCAGAACCACTAGAACCACTAGAACCAGAACCACCAGAACCACCAGAACCAGAACCACCAGAACCAGAACCACTAGAACCACTAGAACCAGAACCACCAGAACCACTAGAACCAGAACCACTAGAACCAGAACCAGAACCACCAGAACCAGAACCACTAGAACCAAAACCAGAACCACTAGAACCAGAACCACTAGAACCAGAACCAGAACCACTAGAACCAGAACCAGAACCACTAGAACCAGAACCACTAGAACCAGAACCAGAACCACTACAACCAGAACAACTAGAACCACCAGAACCAGAACCACCAGAACCAGAACCACCAGAACCAGAACCACTAGAACCAGAACCACTAGAACCAGAACCAGAACCACTAGAACCAGAACCAGAACCACTAGAACCAGAACCACTAGAACCAGAACAACTAGAACCACCAGAACCAGAACCACCAGAACCAGAACCACTAGAACCAGAACCACTAGAACCAGAACCAGAACCACTAGAACCAGAACCAGAACCACTAGAACCAGAACCACTAGAACCAGAACCAGAACCACTAGAACTAGAACCAGAACCACTAGAACCAGAACCACTAGAACCACTGGGACCAGAACCACCAGAACCAGAACCAGAACCACTAGAACCAGAACCACTAGAACCACTGGGACCAGAACCACCAGAACCAGAACCACTAGAACCAGAACCAGAACCACTAGAACCAGAACCAGAACCACTAGAACCAGAACAACTAGAACCACCAGAACCAGAACCACTAGAACCAGAACCAGAACCACTAGAACCAGAACCACTAGAACCAGAACCAGAACCACTAGAACCAGAACCACTAGAACCAGAACCAGAACCACTGGGACCAGAACCACCAGAACCACTAGAACCAGAACCACCAGAACCACTAGAACCAGAACCACTAGAACCAGAACCACTAGAACCAGAACCACTAGAACCAGAACCAGAACCACCAGAACCAGAACCACCAGAACCACTAGAACCAGAACCACTAGAACCAGAACCACTAGAACCAGAACCACTAGAACCAGAACCAGAACCACTAGAACCAGAACCACTAGAACCAGAACCAGAACCACTGGGACCAGAACCACCAGAACCACTAGAACCAGAACCACCAGAACCACTAGAACCAGAACCACTAGAACCAGAACCACTAGAACCAGAACCACTAGAACCAGAACCAGAACCACCAGAACCAGAACCACCAGAACCACTAGAACCAGAACCACTAGAACCAGAACCACTAGAACCAGAACCACTAGAACCAGAACCAGAACCACCAGAACCACTAGAACCAGAACCACTAGAACCAGAACCACTAGAACCAGAACCAGAACCACTACAACCAGAACAACTAGAACCACCAGAACCAGAACCACCAGAACCAGAACCACCAGAACCAGAACCACTAGAACCAGAACCACTAGAACCAGAACCACTAGAACCACCAGAACCAGAACCACCAGAACCAGAACCACCAGAACCACTAGAACCAGAACCACTAGAACCAGAACCACCAGAACCAGAACCACCAGAACCAGAACCACTAGAACCACTACAACCAGAACAACCAGAACCACCAGAACCAGAACCACTAGAACCAGAACCACTAGAACCAGAACCAGAACCACTAGAACCAGAACCACTAGAACCAGAACCACTAGAACCAGAACCACCAGAACCAGAACCACTGGGACCAGAACCACTAGAACCAGAACCACTAGAACCAGAACCACTAGAACCAGAACCACCAGAACCAGAACCACTGGGACCAGAACCACCAGAACCAGAACCACTAGAACCAGAACCACTAGAACCAGAACCACTAGAACCAGAACCAGAACCACTAGAACCAGAACCACTAGAACCAGAACCACCAGAACCAGAACCACTAGAACCAGAACCACTAGAACCAGAACCACTAGAACCAGAACCACTAGAACCAGAACCACCAGAACCAGAACCACCAGAACCAGAACCACCAGAACCACTGGGACCAGAACCACTAGAACCAGAACCACTAGAACCAGAACCACCAGAACCACTAAAACCAGAACCACTAGAACCAGAACCACCAGAACCAGAACCACCAGAACCAGAACCACCAGAACCACTAGAACCAGATCCACTAAAACCAGAACCACTAGAACCAGAACCACCAGAACCACTAAAACCAGAACCACTAGAACCAGAACCACCAGAACCAGAACCACCAGAACCACTAGAACCAGAACCACTAGAACCAGAACCACCAGAACCACCAGAACCAGAACCACCAGAACCAGAACCACTGGGACCAGAACCACCAGAACCAGAACCACTAGAACCAGAACCACTGGGACCAGAACCACTGGGACCAGAACCACCAGAACCAGAACCACCAGAACCAGAACCACTAAAACCACTAGAACCAGAACCACTGGGACCAGAACCACTGGGACCAGAACCACTGGGACCAGAACCACTGGGACCAGAACCACTGGGACCAGAACCACTGGAACCAGAACCACTAGAACCAGAACCACTGAAACCAGAACCACTGGAACCAGAACCACTAGAACCAGAACCACTGGAACCAGAACTAAAACCAGAACAAACCAACTTTCACTGCCGCTTTGTTCCAGCCACCAGGGACGGGTTGGATCAGGAATCGGATCAGAACCACAACAGGAACCTTTCATTGAAGAAAACCAGACTTTAACAGCCCCATCCAACCATGAAGGAGCAGCTGGAAAACGGTTTCTCTTCAACTGATTCGCTGATTTTGTTGCGTTTCGTCTGATGGGATTTTATGAGAGACGGAGAAATAAAGAAACGACTCGTAACTTCCTCTGCGGTGAAGGAAAATCTGAAACTGTCGGTTAAACGAGCGACGGACCTTTAACACGTTCATCTGAATGCATAGACTTTCAGGCAGGAACCTTTGTATTCACATGTTTCTGGTACAGCCGTAAAGCTGACGCACATCGCTAACATTAGCGATGAAGCTGCTTCTCAGTTAATTTCTGCTTCTAAGCGATCTGATTGGACGCTGGAAAATACTGCTGTTGTGTGCAAATTATGCCAAAAGCAGTTAGCCAATCAGTGAAGTTATGCTAGCTTGAAATAGCATCTCAATGCTAGCATGTAGCAGCCAATGCTAATGTTAGCTTCCGCATTTCTAAAGAAGCTCCATGATTGATCAGAGCTTCCTGAAGCTCTTTGATCCAAGATGATGGATGAAGATTAAAAACTACAAATATTCAGCTCTGCTGCTGTTTATTCAAACATTTATCAATAAAAGGTTTTGAATTAAAAATGTTGCTGATTTCGTCAGAATCTGGTTTTCAATCGGCAGTTTGGTTCCTCTGGTCCGGCAGTTTGGTTCCTCTGGTCCGGCAGTTTGGTTCCTCCGGTACGGCACAGACCCGCCAGCAGATCAACACATCAGAACTTTTTGATAGATGTTTCCATCTCCCCACGTTGGCGCATTTAATCCAAAACCAACGAGCAAGAACAGAAAACGTTTTTACAAAATTAAGGAAGTTATTTAGAATTTTACTGTTTTAATCAACTGATTCTGTCAACAACATAAACCTCAACAAAACGTCAGACTTGAAGTTTTAAACCAAGTGGAAGTGACTGAAAGCTGCTGTAGTTCTCCAGCTGAGTAACGTAACGAGCCGTTATTAGCAAACGCTAGTGAACGCTGGCTAACGTTAGCGAATGCTAGCGAATGCTAGCGAACGCTAGCGAATGCTAGCAAACGTTAGCGAATGTTAGCGAACGTTAGCGAATGCTAGCGAACACTAGCGAACGTTAGCGGCCGTTAGCGAACGCTAGCGAACGTTAGCGAACGCTAGTGAACGTTAGCAGCCGTTAGCGAACGTTAGCGGTCAATAGCGAACATTAGCGAACGTTAGCGGTCATTAGCGAACATTCGCGAACGTTAGCGGCCGTTAGCAAACATTAACGGCCGTTAGCGAACATTAGCAAACGTTAGCGAACATTAGCGAAGGTTAGCGGCCGTTAGCGAACATTAGCGAACGTTAGCGTCCGTTAGCGAACATTAGCGAACGTTAGCGAACATTAGCGAACGTTAGCGTCCGTTAGCGAACATTAGCGAACATTAGTGAACGTTAGCGGCCCTTAGTGAACGTTAGCGGCTGTTAGCGAACATTAGTGGCCGTTAGCGAACATTAGCGATAGTTAGCAAACATTAGTGAACGTTAGCGGCCGTTAGCGAACATTAGCGAACGTTAGCGGCCGTTAGTGAAAGTTAGCGGCTGTTAGCGAACATTAGCAAACGTTAGTGAACGTTAGCGGCTGTTAGCGAACATTAGCGGCCGTTAGCGAACATTAGCAAACGTTAGTGAACGTTAGCGGCTGTTAGCGAACATTAGCAAACGTTAGCGAACATTAGCGGCCGTTAGCGAACATTAGCGAACGTTAGCGAACGTTAGCGAACGTTAGCGAACGTTAGCGGCTGGATGTGAGGATGGAGGTTACGCCAGGTGGAAAATGTCGGAATCTGGAGGCTGAAATGGTTTGAATGCGCAGCAGGAACTGATCAGATGAACTGCGGATGGATGGAGAAGCACAAACTGACAGAACTCAGCATTTTGCAGTTTGTTTGACTGATTTTAGGGTTTCATCATGTTTCATGACTTACACAAGTCTGTCATATTTGGTCTTCACTTCTGTCTGCAAACTGTAAAATGGCAAGCACAGACAAAACCTTAATGCCTGGACGCTCCACCATCGGGCTCCAGCCAAGTCGTCACGGTGCCTAAAGGAACCGGGACATTTAGCCGGACCCGGCAGCAGGAGGAGGCTGACCTATGACTGCGTCCTGACTCCTCACACCGGATCCGTTTCCACCGTCGGGTCTTCGGTTCATCATCTGCTGAGAAATCAGAAGGATCCGTCACGAGACGTCGTTTCTTCACTCATATCTTCAACCTGCTGAGTCATTGGACCAGCCTGGTTCCCTTTGACCCGACCCAGTTTCTGAGCTTCCAGCCCAACTCTGGAAGCAGACGGGCCTCGATCCGAACCAACGGCAGGAACGTCGTCTGGACTTCCTGAGCCACCGCAGCTTCAGTGCTGCTAGCGCTGCTAGCGCATTCACTGACTGCTGCTGAGTGACGCAGCACTGAGTGAACTCTGGTGCTGCAGCTGCAGCAGAAATGCAGCTGCATCATTTCATGTTTGTTTACATCCCACTCCTTCATTTCTGAGCAATGGGCGCTGCAGTGATGTGATCATTGCTGCAGCGCCACCTGCAGCCTGATGTGATCATTGCTGCAGCGCCACCTGCAGCCTGATGTGATCATTGCTGCAGCGCCACCTGCAGCCTGCAGCGATGATCATTGCTGCAGCGCCACCTGCAGCCTGAGGTGATCATTGCTGCAGCGCCACCTGCAGCCTCCTGACCACATGGATTCCGTCTTCGTCTCACTGGACGGTTCTGGTTCAGCTGCTGTTGCTTCAGTTTAAAGGTGAAGAGTCTGGCGCTGTGGCGGCGCCGGGCTTGAGCGCAGCCCACATATGGAGGCCTCAGTCCTCGACCGCAGGTTCGATTCCTGGTGACCTTCATGTCTTCTCCCGTCTCTCATCGCCCACTTTTCTGTCGATTCTCTACCGAATAAAGGCCACTAGAGCCAGTCAAACCTTAAAAAGGCCACTAGAGTCCAGTTGGACCATCCAAAGTCCTACCTGGGTGTCGGCTACGATGCTAGCATGTCCTTGGGTCTCAGTGAGGGACATTCCTGGACAGGGCATGGAGATGCAGGCGCGCACCGCGTCATGGGGCTCTCTGACGCCCACAGAGCTGGAAGAAAGACGATGTCCTGTCACATGGACACGCAGGGGACACGTCTGGACACGCAGGGGACACGTCTGGACATGCAGCACGTCTGGACACGTAGGGGACACATCTGGACATGCAGGGGACACATCTGGACATGCAGCACGTCTGGACACGCAGGGGACGCATCTGGACATGCAGGGGACACATCTGGACATGCAGGGGACACGTGTGGACACGCAGCACGTCTGGACATGCAGGGGACACGTCTGGACACGCAGGGGACACGTCTGGACACGCAGGGGACACGTCTGGACACGCAGGGGACACGTCTGGACACGCAGGGGACATGCAGGAGACATGTCTGGACACGTCTGGACACGCAGGGGACACATCTGGACACGCAGCACGTCTGGACACGCAGGGGACACGTCTGGACACGCAGGGGACACGTCTGGACACGCAGGGGACATGCAGGAGACATGTCTGGACACGTCTGGACACGCAGCATGTCTGGACACGCAGGGGACATGCAGGAGACACGTCTGGACACGCAGGGGACATGCAGGAGACATGTCTGGACACGTCTGGACACGCAGGGGACACATCTGGACACGCAGCACGTCTGGACACGCAGGGGACACGCAGGGGACACATCTGGACACGCAGCACGTCTGGACACGCAGGGGACACGCAGGGGACACATCTGGACACGCAGCACGTCTGGACATGCAGGGGACACGCAGGGGACACATCTGGACACGCAGCACGTCTGGACACGCAGGGGACACGCAGGGGACACATCTGGACACGCAGCACGTCTGGACACGCAGGGGACACGCAGGGGACACATCTGGACACGCAGCACGTCTGGACACGCAGGGGACACGCAGGGGACACATCTGGACACGCAGCACGTCTGGACATGCAGGGGACACGCAGGGGACACATCTGGACACGCAGCACGTCTGGACACGCAGGGGACACGCAGGGGACACATCTGGACACGCAGCACGTCTGGACACGCAGGGGACACGCAGGGGACACATCTGGACACGCAGCACGTCTGGACACGCAGGGGACACGCAGGGGACACATCTGGACACGCAGCACGTCTGGACACGCAGGGGACACGCAGGGGACACATCTGGACACGCAGCACGTCTGGACACGCAGGGGACACATCTGGACATGCAGCACGTCTGGACACGCAGGGGACACGTTGACAGGATGTCTGTCTTACCATTCCTTCCCATCACTTTTCCGTCTGTCCTTCTTCTTGTCCGGCTTCGCGCTCCTCCCTCCCAGCAGAGACGTGATCTTCTGCTTCTCCTCCTTTGCTTTTGCCGCATCCGTCTTCTTGGCGCTCGGAGCCGGAAGTTTAGTCTTCCGGAAACCAAACCAACTAGCAAAGCCGGAGCCAGACTTTTGCTTCCCTTCGCTCGTTTTCTCCTGTGACTTGTGCAGGTTCTCCTCGATGCCGAGCATCACCTTCTCTTCGATGGTGGTGATGGCGCCGTGTCTCTCGGGTTCCTCAGACACCGGCTCGCCAAAGGCGCTGGAGAACTGCTGCTCGATCTGGAGGCGCCTCGCCTGCTCTCTCTGCAGCTTCACACTCTGGAGTCTTTCGCTGGAGGAGCCCAGATGCGACGGGACCGTCAGCCCTTCCTCAATCAGAAAGTTGCTCAGTAGGGATCGATTCACTGGACAGTGGTAGCTGCTGGAGCAGCTCATGCTACCGGGAAGGACGTCCCCAAGAGAGTTCAGTGAGCTCCCTGAGTGGGTTCTGATCTGCGTCCGGACCTTTCCGGACCGGTTGAAGCTCGGCCTGTCCAGGTAGCGCGCGCCGAAGCTCTGGCTGCGAGCTTTAGCTCCATTCATGCCCATCACTGGCTTGAGAAGAGGTCTGGTGGACACGGACACGGAGCGTTTAAACAGCCAGCCTTGCTCATCGAAGCCCCAGTCCAGCATCCCGCCGCCGTCGGACGCTGCAGGCTGCAGAGGCTCAGAGTCCAGGGAGCTGCAGCGGGTCTCAATCTTCCGGCAGGACTTCTCCCGTGAACCAAATTTATGCACCACTAGGGGATCGCATGTAAATGTTTGGAAAGTCTGCAGACTGTTTGGGTCGTCATTACTCTGTCTCCCAAAGATCAAGAAGGTGCTGGCGCTCTGTCCAGAGATTGCTTCGTGAGACTTGGCGTTCACAGGAAGTGTCCTTTTCACGGCATTTGAGGAGGATGTGTGGGGGTTACTGGGAGCCCCGTGGTAGTAAACGTTAGAGAAACCGGTAGGCAGGACTTCAGAAAGCTTCGGCTCGCTGATGCTCTGCTGGGATCTCTGCAGGATGTTCTGGTCTGCTGATCCATTGTCACTGCGGCATGTGGTGATTCTGTCCGGCTCAACGGAGTCTGAGGTTTGTGATTCTTGAACGGGGAGGTGAGGAATCTTTGACCCATCGGTAAGGAAGGTTTTGAGGGAGACGTCTCTCGTCTGCAGGTCAGCAAGTTGATGATCTCTCATGGTGCTGGACTGCTGGGTCTCTACAACAGAACTGAAGTCAGTAGCTGTGGTTGACTTGCCAGTGGCTGAGCTTTGAGGCTGAGTTGCCAGTTCTCTGTCTTTGGTTGCGCAGTCTGAGGCGGCTTTAAGGACAAGAGACGTGGTTCGGCCTGGCGGCGGCGGCGGCGGCGACGGAGACCTTCGCTCTGATCTGAACGAATCTCCCTGGTCTCCTTGGCGTCTCTGTTTCCTCGGCGAACAGGGCAGGTGGTCACAGATGCTCTCTTCAGCACAGTCATTGCTGGAGGCTCTAGTTGATGGTTTTGTTGGACTCTTCAGTCCTGGTGACTTTAGGATCTTTGACTGTTTCACAGGAGATGCGAGCGGAGACAGCTGCTGCTCCAGACACTTGGAGCCGACCGGTGTTGAAACGTCTTGATCTGCGCCCTGGCTGGACCCGTGCTGGTTGGCCCGTTTGCTGGCCACGCTGTGTCCTGGAGCGGTCGCCTGTCCTTTGGGTCTTTGGCCCTTGATGAGCTTCTGGTGCAGAGGAGAATGGGTGTGTTTGAGCTGATCTTGGCCTCCATCTGCACTCTTGCTTCTCAGAATGAAAGCTTTCCTTGCCGAGTCACAGAACTGAGGTTTTGGTTTCCTCTGTGGAGATTCTGAGCCGGTCCAGTCGCTGCCGTCCCGACCGGCTGGATTTGCCTGGTCTCTGCAGTGGGGCACTTCCATGGAAGCGCTTCGCTGTCTGGCTTCATTCAGAGCTCTGGTTGCAGAGCAGCTCACCTCGTCCGCCTCTGCTTGCTTCAGAGGAAGCCTGCCTTGCTGCCTCTGGCTGCAGTCCAGCCTGGATTTACGGTCAGTGGCCTGTTCTTGGTTGTTGTTCCTGTCGCTGAGCTTCACTCCTGATATGCGTCCATCTAATGAGTTCCTGTTGAGGCCCTCGGACTTTGTGAGGCTGTCTGTTGGACTCACACCAGGTTTAACGGTGGGGGCGTCTAAAAACAGGAGGCGGTCAGAGTCGGGTGAGGGGAAGAGGCCGGAGCTAGCTGGAAGAATCGAGTCTTCACGAGAACCTTTGTCATCATCTGCAGAAACCGCCAGCGAGTCCAAATGGAGACGTTTCTCTGTTGATTGTTCGCCAGATTCATCTGGATCAGCAGCGTCCAGGATGGACGCCTGCGGCTCGGCTGTCAAAGGTTTTCTTGTTGAACTTTTCCTAGCAGGAGACCCTTGTTGGAGCGACTTGACCCCAGAGGAGTAAATGCCCTCGTTGGAGGTCATGCAGTCTTTGCAGTGGGGAACAGCTGCGGTTGCCTCTGTGTTCATCTGGAGATGCTTGAGGCCTTTCAGGATATGCCCCTCCTTCCACCCCAGGTCTGTTGGCTCGATGAACACTGAATGATTGCTGGAGACCGAGCCTGTGCTCATACGCTTGTCCCGGCTGGAGGCACCCTGTGGAGACATCAGCAACCGTTTCATTGATCTTTACAAGTCACAGATAGAAAACAACAAAACAAGAGACGTACCTGCTTGGAGAAGCCGCGTCCGTCTGCCCAGGTGTGGGAGCCGCTGGAGTATTCGCTGCCAGCACTGGACAGAGACTCACTGCCGCTGCTTCGTGGGCAGGTCAGGCTCAGCAGGCTGGGCCACCGTCCTGCAGCTGCACTTCTGGCTTTTCCGTTTCTTTGGGCCTCCTGGAAAAGATGAGTGATCAACCACTGGGAATCACCGCTCACAGTAAAACACTCATCCGATTTACTGACCAATCGCTGGAGGCTCATTAGAGACACATTTCATAGTAAAGGTTTATCTGGTCCAGTTGAAGCTGAAACTAACTGAACTGAGTCTGAGGTTTTCTGCAGAGCAGCACGAAATGGTCCAAATCAACAAACTGATCCAGAACCAGCCAGCTGTTCTCGCTCCATACGAGTCTGATGGTCGGTCTCCATGTTTCCAGGTGACTTGGAAAACCCTGTCTGAGTTCGTCTCCGTTCCCCGTCGATGTTTACCGAAATCAGAAACTTAAACACTAATTCCTGTGCTGGGCTAAGTAAAACGTTAGCTGCACTAATCCTAAGGCAATAATCATAAACTTGAATTCAGCTAATGCTAACATGCTACACCATCATGGTAGCTAGCCCAAGCTAATGCTAACATGCTACACCACCATGGTAGCTAGCACAAGCTAATGCTAGCATGCTACACCACCATGGTAGCTAGCACAAGCTAATGCTAACATGCTACACCACCATGGTAGCTAGCAGAAGCTAATGTTAACATGCTACACCACCATGGTATTTAGCAGAAGCTAATGCTAACATGCTACACCACCATGGTATTTAGCAGAAGCTAATGCTAACATGCTCCACCACCATGCTAACATGCTACACCACCATGGTAGCTAGCAGAAGCTAATACTAACATGCTACACCACCATGCTAACATGCTACACCACCATGGTAGCTAGCAGAAGCTAATGCTAACATGCTACACCACCATGGTAGCTAGCAGAAGCTAATACTAACATGCTACACCACCATGCTAACATGCTACACCACCATGGTAGCTAGCAGAAGCTAATACTAACATGCTACACCACCATGCTAACATGCTACACCACCATGGTAGCTAGCAGAAGCTAATGCTAACATGCTACACCACCATGGTAGCTAGCAGAAGCTAATACTAACATGCTACACCACCATGCTAACATGCTACACCACCATGGTAGCTAGCAGAGGCTAATACTAACATGCTACACCACCATGCTAACATGCTACACCACCATGGTAGCTAGCAGAAGGTGAAATTGTTAGGATTAAAGTTATTTTGACGGATTAAATGTATTTTCTGACTCATGTTTTGTGTGGACCAGCAAGCGGAGCGTCTGCTGGCGCCAGGTCTGCTAAACACGCAGCGTTTCCAATGTTGTGACCCCATTTGGAGCAGCATGGATCGTAGGGAAAGCTGTCCTGGTCAGCTTCCTCCCAAAGTCATTAGCGTCGTCTGTTAGCAATAATTAATGCGAACAGGAAATGATTGCATGGGGACCTGGGGCTGCAGCTGATATTCACCTATTATCTGACCTCTTGGCTTCACGCCGCGCCGCCGCAGATTAATCTGGGAACTAATTACAGGCGGCGCGGCGCGGCGGCGCGGCGCGGCGGCGCGGCGCGGCGGCGCGGCGCGGCGGCGCTATCGGAGGCTCGACCGAAGCCAAACAGTTTAAGGTGACCTTCAGTCGGAGCTGAAGGTCGGAGCCGCCGGAACGTCTTCATCATCCGACGCGCTGCAGGTGTTTTATGAATCCGTGTTTTCAGACGGGAGCATCATCACCGCCGGCTTCGGGTCCCCAGAGCCGCGGCTGAAGCACCTGGTGGTTCACCTGGGAGCCCCGGTGGCTGCTGGGTAACGGCCGCCGCGCGCTGCGTTTATTTATCCACATTTCACTCCATATAAAACAGCTGAGCTGTGTTTAAAGGGCCCAACGACAAGCAGCCCGGTTCCCATGGTTACCACAGCACGGAGACGGCCTAGTCAAAGTGTTCAATGACATCCACATAAACATGGGCTGTGGGAGAACCACAGTGCTGGTTCTGGTTCTGTTGGACCTCAGTGCTGATCATGTAACTGAACCGGATGGAGCGTCGGGTCGGACTCTCCGGTCCAAAACTCCGCTGGTTTGAATCCGACATAAAGAAAACAGGGATTACTTTGTTTCAACTGGAAACCTCTCATCAGAGAGGTCAAAGGTCACATGAGGGGAACCCCAAGGTTCAGTCCCAGGACCCCTTCTATCTGCTGGCTCAGGTTATAAGATCAGCTACCACATCTATGATGCACAGCTCTACGTCACGATGTCACCAGGTGACCTTTGACCCCATCCAGCCACTGAACAGATCGATGTGAGGATGAGACTGAAGTTATTATTACTGGACCTAAAGAGGAGCGATCTAGAGTTATAGATCTATAGATCTAGAGCTATAGATCTAGAGCTATAGATCTATAGATCTAGAGTTATAGATCTAGAGTTATAGATCTATAGATCTAGAGTTATAGATCTATAGATCTAGAGTTATAGATCTAGAGTTATAGATCTATAACATGGGCGACTGTGGCTGTGTGTGTCGTCTTGCGATCGGAAGGTTGCAGGTTCGATTCCAGCTTCCTCCTGTCGATGTGACCCTTGACCCCAAACTGCCTACGAGCCGCGAATCTGAGTGAATGAGACTCTAGTTCAGTCCATTTACCATCTAGAGTCATAGATCTAGAATCAACGCACAGCTTCAGTTACTACAACTGAAAACCAGCGATCAGCCCGAAACCTGGGAGTAGTGATGACCTCTGACCTGAACCTTCAGAGCCACATTAAGACAGTCACAAAGTCGGCCTTCTATCACCTGAAGAACATCTCCAGGATTAGAGGACTGATGTCTCAGATCTAGAGAAACTCATCCATGTTTATCTTTAGCCGCATTGATTCCTGCAGCAGCGTCTCATCAGGTCTGACTGATAAATCAATCAAACTGCTGCAGCTGATCCAGGAGCTGCTGCAGCCGATCCAGGAGCTGCTGCAGCTGATCCAGGAGCTGCTGCAGCCGATCCAGGAGCTGCTGCAGCCGATATAGAAGCTGCTTCAGCCGATCCAGAAGCTGCTGCAGCCGACCCAGAAGCTGCTGCAGCTGATCCAGGAGCTGCTGCAGCTGATCCAGGAGCTGCTGCAGCCGATCCAGCAGCTGCTGCAGCCGATCCAGGAGCTGCTGCAGCCGATCCAGGAGCTGCTGCAGCCGATCCAGAAGCTGCTGCAGCCGATCCAGGAGCTGCTGCAGCCGATCCAGGAGCTGCTGCAGCCGACCCAGAAGCTGCTGCAGCCGATCCAGGAGCTGCTGCAGCCGATCCAGGAGCTGCTGCAGCCGATCCAGAAGCTGCTGCAGCCGATCCAGGAGCTGCTGCAGCCGATCCAGGAGCTGCTGCAGCCGACCCAGAAGCTGCTGCAGCCGATCCAGGAGCTGCTGCAGCCGATCCAGGAGCTGCTGCAGCCGATCCAGAAGCTGCTGCAGCCGATCCAGGAGCTGCTGCAGCCGATCCAGGAGCTGCTGCAGCCGATCCAGGAGCTGCTGCAGCCGATCCAGGAGCTGCTGCTGCTGTTCTGACTAAAACCAGGAAGATGGAGACATAACTCCAGGTTTAAAGTCCCTCCTCTGGCTCCCTGTAGCTCAGAGACTTTAAAATCCTGATGTTAGTTTATAAATCACTGAACGGTTTGGAACCATAATAACCTAAAGATCTGTTATTACTGTACCAACCGTCTGGACCCCTCAGGTTCTGGTTCTGGTTCTGCTCTGCATCCCCAGAACCAGAACCAGACGAGGAGAAGCAGCATTCAGTTTCTATGGACCACAGATTTGGAACAAACTTCCAGAAAACTGTAAAACAGCTGAAACACTGAGAGCCTTTAACCCAGAGCTGCTGATGGACCATAAACAACATCTGGACCCAAACCGGGTTCCAGCGCCAGGGAGAAACGGTTTGGGTTTTCCCCTCGCTGGTTTGTCTCCCTGCCGATGTGAAGAAAAAGCTTCGCTGCTGCAAGAATTAAATGATAACATTTGATTTGATTTTCAGGTTTGAGAAATCCTTCAATCTCCATGGCAACCATTCAGCTGCCAAACACCTGGGTGGACCAGCCCAGGGCCACTTCCTCCTAGATCCGGCCCTGCTCACCCCAACTTCACCAAGGAGGAGGAGGAGGAGGAGGAGGAGGAGGAGGAGGAAGGACACGTTTATATACGCAATAAAACATGTTTCTGACTGAGAACAGATTTATATCAAACAGATATCCAACATGAAAGTGTAGAAATTTTCCCTCCCTGCAGAGCGGAGCAGCCAGTAACTCCAGACGGGCTGCCTCGGGTCCCCGACCCCCACTTTGGGAACCCCGGTCTGACCTGACGGATGTCCAGTTTAAAGCTTACCAATGGGAAGTTTAGTGGAAGGAAAAGCGTAACTGAGAAAAGCTCCAGCAGCAGCAGTCTGGGTTTTCTGCCAGGATTCCACACCAGCAGCCGAGGTGCAGCTTCTACACCAACATTTCTACGGAGAAGCAGGCGGAGCAGCTGCCTGTTCTCTCCGTCTCCCTCAGCTTCTCCGATTCAACATGGAGGCAGATCCAACATGGAGGCCGATCCAACATGGAGGCCGATCCAACATGGAGGCCCATCCAACATGGAGGCCGATTCAACATGGAGGCCGATTCAACATGGAGGCCGATCCAACATGGAGGCCGATTCAACATGGAGGCAGATCCAACATGGAGGCCGATCCAACATGGAGGCCGATTCAACATGGAGGCCGATCCAACATGGAGGCCGATCCAACATGGAGGCCGATCCAACATGGAGGCCGATCCAACATGGAGGCCGATCCAACATGGAGGCCGATTCAACATGGAGGCCGATCCAACATGGAGGCCGATCCAACATGGAGGCCGATCCAACATGGAGGCCGATCCAACATGGAGGCTGATCCAGAGCCGGAGGGAAGGAACAACCAGGAAGGCAGAGGACTGAGAGAAGAGATGGAGAGAAAACGCTCCTTCATCCATCCATCATCCTTCCTTCACTCCTACATCCTTCACTCCTTCATCCTTCACTCCTCCTTCCTTTATTCCTCCTTCCTTCACTCCTTCATTTCTCCTCTTTCTTCCTCTCTTGTTCAAATTGAGAAGTGTTAAACAGCATCATTAGCTTCTTAGCTCATTTTGAGCTAAAACTAATGAATCAATGTTAGCCAACATGCTAGCTTTAGCCAGCCTGTTTATATTAGCATCTTAGAGACTTCCAGCTTGAGACCTCGAGCTCCGATACTCGATGGAGAACATTGTCAGCATCGCAGCGGCAGCCATCCAGCTAATGTTACAATTTATAGCAAAAATTAGCTTTTCATGTAGCTTTAGGTGAAACACCGCTATTAGCATATTACACTAGTTAATGGTCAACATGCTAGTGATAGCATCAGGGCACTATTTTAGTTAAGTTTGGTATTTTAACTTCATTTGATAAAAAGCTACTGGATTTACTAAATCAATGTTAGTCAACATGTTTGTGATAGCATGAGGGCTAGCAGTAGCATTTTAGCTAAAATTAGCGTTTTCTTTAAAAGCCTTCTGGATGCCGGCGTGCAGTTTCAGCTAACGTTAGCTTTTTATGTGATTTTATCTCATGCATCGCTGCTATCTCACTAGATGGAGGGATTTAATGTTACGGCAGGAACCACTAGCATATCGCTAAAGATGTTAGCTAATTGTAGGTACGCTGCTCTCGTAGCTCTATATGAGCTAAAATCATCGTTCTTCCTGTTCAGATTCATCAATCTGTGACTGTAGAGTTCATTTCAAATAATTCAGCAAATTTCAGCAAAAAGGTTCAAATTCTTTCACACTGGATCTTCCCAGAAAAATGCTAATTTTTCTAGTTTATATTAGAAAAATGTGTTTTACCAAACTAAGCTGCCAGCATAACCTGGAGAACTGTGGGAGCAAAACTCAAACACGGTGATTTCCTACCTGTGAGACGGGAGCGGTGGAGGTTCTGACCCGTTGCTGGAACAGAACGCTCAGAATCCGGTTCTGCTGCTCCAGGTCGAACACGCGGGTCCGCAGCTTCACACACTCCTCCTTCAGGTCCTGAAGGCACGACACACACAAAATTCACCACTTCACCATCAAAACTAGCTTCTACAATGTTTCATCTGTACAAAGCTATGCTAAAATAAGCTAAGCTAAGCTATGTTACTCTATGCTAAGCTAAGATAAGCTATGCTAAGATAAGCTAAGATAAGCTATACTAAGCTATGTTACTCTATGCTAAGCTAAGATAAGCTATGCTAAGATAAGCTAAGCTAAGCTATACTAAGCTATGTTACTCTATGCTAAGCTAAGATAAGCTATGCTAAGATAAGCTAAGATAAGCTATACTAAGCTATGTTACTCTATGCTAAGCTAAGACAAGCTAAGCTAAGACAAGCTATGCTAAGATAAGCTAAGCTATACAAAGCTGTTACTCTATGCTAAGCTAAGATAAGCTAAGATAAGCTAAGATAAGCTATGTTACTCTATGCTAAGCTAAACTATACTAAGCTATGTTACTCTATGCTAAGCTAAGATAAGCTATGTTACTCTATGCTAAGCTAAGCTATACTAAGCTATGTTACTCTATGCTAAGCTAAGCTAAGCTATGTTACTCTATGCTAAGCTAAGTTACTCTATGCTAAGCTAAGCTAAGCTCTGTTCATGGAGGTTTCTGCGTCGCTACCCTCAGTCTCAGCCCGGCTAACTCAAAGTGTTTGGGCTCTTTCTTCTGAGTGCGGCAGGAACCAACCTTTTGCGTGAGCAGCGCCTGCACCACCTGGTTGGCCACCTGGGGGAGCACAGGGAGGTTAGCACAGATCTGAGCTGCAGCTCGGCTTGGAAAGCAGGAGTAATGAGGAGCGGTGAGCTCAAAGGGACAGGAAGTTGCATCACAGCGTCGACCTGGAGGTAAACGAGCAGCGGCTGCCTCCAGCGACTCCGACCCTCAGCACCACGTCTGAAAAAGCCTTTTCCTTGAACCCTGCATGATGTTTTCCTCTAATCACAATCAGCTTATTAATATTTCTGATCCAGCAGGATTTCCTCTCATGTCTGATTCTTCAGAAATTATCTCAGATTTCTGTTCAGTTTGGAAAATTCACAGCATTTCACAAAGCGACCAGCCTGCAGGGCGGCGACACCTTCGCTTCTGTCCCATTAAAACAACCATTTACTCTGGTAAATAATGACTTTATTCTCATAATTAAAAACAAAGTTCTTAGTCTGGCTCTGACGCTACGCTAGCGCTAGGCTAGCACGTTAGCTTTGGTTGCCTTTACCCAGAATGCCCTGCGCTGTAGTCCACTTCCTGCTTCTGGAGCGGTCTCTGGTCCGCTTGCCGTTCACATTCAAACCGAACCCAGACCGAGGTTTGGAGGACCAGAGGTCAAAGGTCGACTAGCATTCACACCAACCGGACCGGACTTTGACTAGGCAGACTGGACTCGGATCAACCTGTTCCTGTTTTCATGGTTTATAATGTCACACTGTGAAACCAGAAGCAGCCTGGTTCTCATAGTGACCTCTGACCCCGAACACCAGATCACTGACCTCGTCCAAGCAGCGTTCGTACTGCTTCCTCTGGTTGTCGTTTTCCACGGACAGCGCCGAGTTCTCCGCCTGCAGAGACGAATCAGAACCGTTAGCAGAAACCCAACGCTCCTGAAATGAAACCAGTAAAACCAGTAAAACCAGTAAAACCAGTGAAACCAGTAAAACCAGTGAAACCAGTGAAACCAGGCCGCCCAGTGCAGAACGACGCTGAGCGAGGAAATAAAAGCTACATCCAGCCTGAGAGCCGAGCTCTGGCCTGCAGCAGCGATTCCCGGGTTCATCTCAGCAGAAACGTTTCTCCTAACTGGTGATGCTGTAAATTTCGGGGATCAAACTCCGTGACGATCCGGCAGAAGGTGAAATTCAATTTCCAGGACTGGGGCAGAAACCGTTTCAAAGAGTCTGGAGGCGACTTTCCTCCAAAAATGATTACCCCCATTAATCTGGAGGCGGCCGCGGGAAATAAAACAGAAGAAGAAGAACCGCTTCACTCCAACGTTCAGATTAATAAACCGGCTAATCCTGAGGAACCTTCAGGCTGGACGACCAGATCGTCTCATCAAACCCTACATCTCCCACTGACTTCACTATTCACATCTGCTTTACTGCCATGAGAAGAAGAAAGTGCACCCTCTAACTAAGTACACCCAGAGAAAACGATCAGAAATTAGCTGAAAGGCTAAAGGTCATTCAAACCCGGCGTACCTCCAGCGCTCGGAGGCGTTCCAGCAGAGGATTGTCAGTGGCGGCCTGCGGGGACGGCGGCGCCTCGGCGGCGGCCTGCGGGGACGGCGTTGCCTCGGCGGCGGCGGCGGTGGGGCCGCCCAGACTGTCCTGCTGCTTCCACATCTCCTCCAGCAGCTTGTCCTGCGCAGGAAGCAGAGAAAAGGCTAACGATGCGACGCTAGCCGCCATTCTGAAGAAAAGTCACTGGATTTGTTGTATTTTTGAAAAATGTTGCCAATTTGTCGCTAGTCGGATTTTCTCAAAATTGTCAGCTTATGTTTTGAAACGTTGCTAAATTGGCAACAACGTTTCCCTCATGCTGACCGAAGACCCCCAAACCCCCCAAAGACCCCCAAACCCCCCAAAGACCCCCAAACCCCCCATCCACCCACGTAAAGGTCATAAAAGAGCCACTAGCTCAACAGGAAACAGAGACTGATGCTCACAGCTAGCGATGCTAATCATGCTAACGGCTAACATTAGATGATTCAAGACCTTTGTAAAAACTGGTTTGTCTTCATTTTGAAACAGCTGAATCTGAGCTGTTTGAGCTCTCACACTGTGTGACGTCACCCCCAGGCCTGCCGTGAACACTTTGACTTTAATGATTTTAGGTTGTCAGAGTTGCAGCTCTGTCACATAAAGGCTGTTTTAAAGAAAATAACTTGTTTATTTCACTGTAAATATCTTTCTGGTAACTTTTTTTTCAAAAATAAACTGAAAATAAAGTATTTTGCTGGCATCTGTAGAACTGAAAGATAAATTAATTTGTTTAGAATCAACAGATTTTATAAAAGTTGTGACTGAAAATTAGCCACAAAATCTCTAATTGGTTCATATTTAATAACGTGCATAAAAACATAGAAACTCCTCAGAGATTTATTCCTCTCTGGCTGGAAGACACTGACTGCTCGTGACTGCTCCGCATCACCCCTCGTCTAAAGAGCTCAACTGTCCCTTTGAGGAGTTTTTTGCTGAAATCACGTTAAAGTTCATGTTTTCTTCCCGACATTCAGATTCTGCAGCTTCTCACAGAAAACAGGAACGACGGAGACAAACCTCAGATCCACTAACGATGCGGCTCGTTGGTTCGTTGGTTTTAAAGATATGCAGACTGGCCCCGCCCACATATTGGCCCCATCCACAGATTAGCCCCGCCCACATATTGGCCCCATCCACAGATTAGCCCCGCCCACATATTGGCCCCATCCACAGATTAGCCCCGCCCACATATTGGCCCCATCCACAGATTAGCCCCGCCCACATATTGGCCCCATCCACAGATTAGCCCCGCCCACATATTGGCCCCATCCACAGATTAGCCCCGCCCACATATTGGCCCCATCCACAGATTAGCCCCGCCCACATATTGGCCCCATCCACAGATTAGCCCCGCCCACATATTGGCCCCATCCACAGATTAGCCCCGCCCACATATTGGCCCCATCCACAGATTAGCCCCGCCCACATATTGGCCCCATCCACAGATTAGCCCCGCCCACATATTGGCCCCATCCACAGATTAGCCCCGCCCACATATTGGCCCCATCCACAGATTAGCCCCGCCCACATATTGGCCCCATCCACAGATTAGCCCCGCCCACATTGAGCAACATCAAAGCCTGGCAGGTTGGATTCATCGTCATCTTTCATCTTTATAATTAAAATGTTCCAGAATAAAATAAAACTTTCAGCGGCTGAACCTTGTAGGCCTTCATCAGGTCCAGAGGATCCACTTTGGGTCCGTCCAGAGAGTCCTGGTTCTGGAGCAGGGACCGCACGGTCTGCTCCATGCTGCGAAACACACACACACACACACACACACACACCTATACTGGTTTTGGTGTACTAGCAGGACACTTTTTTCAAACCAGTTTTTTGCAACACTAAACGGACACCCCTTTCCACTTATGCTAGAAAGACGTAGTAAGTTGTCAAAAATCTTGTTAGAGTTACACAACATAGATCTCACTTAAAAATTTAGATACACACTTCAGAACTCAAAATACAAGAATGTGACCCAATGCTGTATTAAAAGGACAAACGATAATGAGGTGCTTGGCTCCGCCCATGACACCAACAGTAATTGTCAGGGCCAATTTTATTTATCAGGACCATGGCATACACATACAAAAAACATAAAATTTATGTGCATTAAGAAGTCCAAAAATGGAAATATGGACTATAACTAGTCCATATTTCTGTGGAGTGCATTTGTCATCCCATGAGATGTCTGAATCATCTACGGAATCAGGAGCATACTCCTCTTCTGATGATATCGCTTCACTTGAACTTTGTTCTGGACAGACCTGTTGATTAAAAACATATTTTGTATACATTGAAAGCGTTTCAGCAAGAATATTTCTACTAAAAGCTTACCAGTGATGTCCTCCTTTTATTTACAATAACACATTTTGTGCAGGGACTGGTTGCAAACTAGACAGAGAAAAGTAAGAATTGACAAAGGGAAGTAGCATAAGTATTTAAAAGTCAGTGCTGCACTATGACTCAATTTCAACATACAGCACAACTAGACATGGAAGATCATATTCAAAAGATGAACCCAATTCCCATTCTCAAAAAATTACCTTTACATCACACACCACTCCATTTCAGAGGTGAAAACAGTCCTTCAAATAAAACATTTTTCTAAACTTGACATTTCATCATGGATGATATCATGATCTCACACACAGTTAACCACCGTTAACCGAAAAAAGTGTAATCTTAAATAAGAATTTGATCCTGACACTTGTGTAGGTATCAAAACCAATGAATTGTTATGATTAATTGTTTTGAATCGCAATAACCATGTGTTTGAACAGTACTTAGTATTCTCATGACTATTTTAGAAAATAAAAAGGTCATTGAGATAAAACTTATGTCAGGTGAGTTGCCAGAAAATAATTTGCATGCATCCAACTCAGCAGCCTGACAAGGCATCTCTATGGAGAGCTAAAATGAAGGGATAAACACTGAATGATTGTTTCTAAAAATAAAACAATGTCCACCTAATGTATGAACCTATCCAGTTTATTACAGAGGATCCATGTGTCTGTGCTCATCTGAACTCAACTTTCATTCTTTTCTTCATGTAATTTCAAAACTCAGTCCTCCAAATTTCTGCACCTTACATGATGAGTATTACACAAGACCAGTGTGTTTGAATAGTACTTAATATTATTTCAATGACTTTATATAAGAAACAAAGTTGGTTGTCGGAGACCAAAAATACCTCTGGAGGGTTGGTTGAACTGGATCTGCATACATCCACGTCACCAGCCTGACACAGTTCATCTTTGGAAATCTGAAATGTAAAGAACACTCACTAAATGTGAGTTTGTTGCCAATGTAGAGAACAGTCCTCCCTATTCCTGCACCTTACATTTTGAGTATTACACTGGACCCATGTGTATGTCCACTCCTAAATGTGACTTTCATTCTTCTGTACTTGTAATTTCAATACTCAGTCCTCCCTATTCCTGCACCTTATATTTTGAGTACTACACAGGACCCGTGTGTATGTGCGTTTCTAAATGTAATTTTCATTCTTTTCTACCTGTAATTTCAAAATTCAGGTTTCCAAATTTCTGCAACTTACATGATGAGTATTACATAAGACCAGTGTGTATGTGCACTCCTAAATGTGACTTTCATTTTTCTGTACTTGTAATTTCAATACTCAGTCCTCACTATTCCTGCACCTTATATTTTGAGTATTACACAGGACCTGTGTGTATGTGCGTTTCTAAATGTAATTTTCATTCTTTTCTACCTGTAATTTCAAAATTCAGGTTTCCAAATTTCTGCAACTTACATGATGAGTATTACACAAGACCAGTGTGTATGTGCACTCCTAAATGTGACTTTCATTTTTCTGTACTTGTAATTTCAATACTCAGTCCTCACTATTCCTGCACCTTATATTTTGAGTATTACACAGGACCTGTGTGTATGTGCGTTTCTTAATGTAATTTTCATTCTTTTCTACCTGTAATTTCAAAATTAAGGTTTCCAAATTTCTGCAACTTACATGATGAGTATTACACAAGACCAGTGTGTATGTGCACTCCTAAATGTGACTTTCATTTTTCTGTACTTGTAATTTCAATACTCAGTCCTCCCTATTCCTGCACCTTACATTTTGAGTATTACACAGGACCTGCGTGTATGTGCGCTTCTAAATGTAGCTTTCATTCTTTTGTACTTGTAATTTCAAACCTCAGTTCTCTCCTTTTATGCAGCTTACATATCAAGTGTTACGCAAGACTTGTGTGTTTGAACAGTACTTAACATCATATCAAAACTGTATTTTAGAAAATAAGTTGGTCGTTGGAGACCAAAATTACCTCTGGATGGTTGATTGAACAGGACCCGCCTGAATCCACGTCACCAGCCTGACACGGTTCATCTTTGGAAATCTGAAATATAAAGAACACTCACTGAATATGAGTTTGTTCCCAATTTAGAAAACAGTCCTCCCTATTCCTGCCCCTTACATTTTGAGTATTACACAGGACCCATGTGTATGTCCACTCCTAAATGTGACTTTCATTCTTCTGTACTTGTAATTTCAATACTCAGTCCTCCCTATTCCTGCACCTTATATTTTGAGTACTACACAGGACCCGTGTGTATGTGCGTTTCTAAATGTAATTTTCATTCTTTTCTACCTGTAATTTCAAAATTCAGGTTTCCAAATTTCTGCAACTTACATGATGAGTATTACATAAGACCAGTGTGTATGTGCACTCCTAAATGTGACTTTCATTTTTCTGTACTTGTAATTTCAATACTCAGTCCTCACTATTCCTGCACCTTATATTTTGAGTATTACACAGGACCTGTGTGTATGTGCGTTTCTAAATGTAATTTTCATTCTTTTCTACCTGTAATTTCAAAATTCAGGTTTCCAAATTTCTGCAACTTACATGATGAGTATTACACAAGACCAGTGTGTATGTGCACTCCTAAATGTGACTTTCATTTTTCTGTACTTGTAATTTCAATACTCAGTCCTCACTATTCCTGCACCTTATATTTTGAGTATTACACAGGACCTGTGTGTATGTGCGTTTCTTAATGTAATTTTCATTCTTTTCTACTTGTAATTTCAAATTAAGGTTTCCAAATTTCTGCAACTTACATGATGAGTATTACACAAGACCAGTGTGTATGTGCACTCCTAAATGTGACTTTCATTTTTCTGTACTTGTAATTTCAATACTCAGTCCTCCCTATTCCTGCACCTTACATTTTGAGTATTACACAGGACCTGCGTGTATGTGCGCTTCTAAATGTAGCTTTCATTCTTTTGTACTTGTAATTTCAAACCTCAGTTCTCTCCTTTTATGCAGCTTACATATCAAGTGTTACGCAAGACTTGTGTGTTTGAACAGTACTTAACATCATATCAAAAACTGTTTTTTAAGAAATAAGTTGGTCGTTGGAGACCAAAATTACCTCTGGATGGTTGATTGAACAGGACCCGCCTGAATCCACGTCACCAGCCTGACACGGTTCATCTTTGGAAATCTGAAATATAAAGAACACTCACTGAATATGAGTTTGTTCCCAATTTAGAAAACAGTCCTCCCTATTCCTGCCCCTTACATTTTGAGTATTACACAGGACCTGTGTGTATGATCGCTTCTAAAACAGCTTTCATTCTTCTGTACTTGTAATTTCAAAACTTAGTCCTCCTTATTCCGGCACCTTACATTTTGAGTATTACACTGGACCTGTATGTGCGCTTCTAAATGTAACTTTCATTCTTTTGTACATGTAATTTCAAAACTCAGTCCTCCCTTTTTATGCAGCTTACATATCAAGTATTACACAAGACCTGTGTGTTTGAACCGTACTTAACAGTCATCCCCAACCACAGGCCGCAGATCAGTACCAGTCCGTGAACCAATTGGTACCGGCCGCACAAGAAAATATTTTCGTGTTACATATTGTCTGAGTATGGAGGATCGTTTATTTTGAAAACCCTTTAACCGGATTCTCTCGGTTACGTCTTGCTCACCACATTGAGCCCACAATGAGTAAGAAAGCGATATGTTAGGAAAGTTTCTTTGGAAAGGGGAAAAGGACCAGAGACAGGAGAGTGGATTTATCCTGGACTTGTAGGTGACTCCCATGTTCCAAGCTCACTCTGCATAATATGTACCGGCTTACAAATGAGGCAATGGAGCTTCAAACTGCTTTGCCATTACACCCTCTGCATTGTGTGTCATCGTTTCCAAGGTGGGATCATCTCATTGCAGAGAAACAAGCTCAGGACTCCCATTAATTTGTCATTGTCGTAAGTTAAAATTTTCATGAAAATAAATATTCGTTTTTGTGGCATTTTCAAATCTTATATTGAAGGGATGTGTGAACGTTAGCATAGTGACTAGAGTCAGAGAGCATTATGGCAGTGATCGAGACGAGAAAAGAGGAGTATAGCTTGTAAGTCTTAAGTCTGGTTCACACGGCAAGATTTTAGGATTGTCAGACGATTTTCCAAATTCTGTGACCACAGAGCTGATAAAAGTACAACAGGTTTATGTGTCCAGCCACATAACAGGAGCAAATCTTGCCATGTGAGCAGGCTTTAGTACAAAATGATGTCACAACTACAATCTACCTGCAATGCATATAGCTAGTGTAAGCATCAAGCCTTGACTGAATGAATAGCCTTGTGTCACGTTAATTTAATGATGGATAGCTGAAAAGTTACCGGGTTTATCAACTGTGGTAGCAATTTTGCTCCAACTCCACTCGTCATCATTTCTGTGGATATTCTTTGTACGAAATGCTGAATAAACATTCATGCTGTTTCTACATATCTCCGATGTCCACCGGACTCATTTTGGGCATGTCAGCTCAGCTGTTTGGGATTCCCCTCCATGAGCTACGTCACAGCGTTTTCTGATTGGCTGCCTGTCAAATTGAACAGGTTGAGTTCTAGCTCCCAATCAAGGAAAACCCTACAAGCTGTGAGAATATGCCCGATTTTAGATCGGAGCAGTCCCAATGTTCCAACGACTGGATGTGATCAGTCTTAGCATGCCATAGATGGCAGGATGAACGGTTACGATTATCGCAAGCAACATTCTAAGATTGTTGTAAGGAGAAATTCGGGGTAAAAAAAGAAGAACCCGAGCCACAGAAAAATGGCCAAGTCTTCACCGGTCCGCGGTGATAAAAAGGATGGGGACCACTGGTACTTAATATCATTTCAAAGACTTTATCTTAGAAAATAAGTTGGTCGATGGAGACCAAAATTACCTCTGCAAGGTTGGTTGAACAGAATCCGCATGCATCCACGTCACCAGCCTGACACAGTTCATCTTTGGAAATCTGAAATGTAAAGAACACTCACTAAATGTGAGTGTGTTCCCAATGTAGAAAACAGTCCTCTCTATTCCTGCACCTTACATTTTGAGTATTACACAGGACCTGTGAGTATGTGTCCTTCTCAATGTAACTTTCATTCTTCTGTATTTGTAATTTCGAAACTCAGTCCTCCCTATTCCTGCACCTTACATTTTGAGTATTACACAGGACTTGTGTGTATGTGCGCTTCTAAATGCAATTTTCATTTTTCTATACTTGTAATTTCAAAACTCAGTCCTCTCTTTTTATGCAGCCAACATATTTAATATTAGACAACACCTATGTGTTTTAACAGTACTTAATATCATTTCAATTACTTTATTTTAGAGAATAAGTTGGTTGATTGAGACCAAAATTACCTCTGGAGGGTTGGTTGAACAGAATCCACATGCATCCATGTCACCACCCTGACACAGTTCATCTTTGGAAATCTGAAATGTAAAGAACACTCTCTAAATGTGAGTTTGTTCCCAATGTAGAAAACAGTCCTTATTCCTGCACCTCACATTTTGAGTATTACACAGGACCTGAGTATTTGTGCTTCTCAATGTAACTTTCATTCTTCTGTACTTGTAATTTCGAAACTCAGTCCTCCCTATTCCTGCACCTTACATTTTGAGTATTACACAAGACCTGTGAGTACTCCTGATCAAAATCTTAAGACCAGTCAAAAAATTGCAAGAATTTGCATTTTGCACTATTGGATCTTAAGTCCAAATTAGAGCTTCACAATGTTAAAGGAAAAAAATCAGTGCAAGAGACAAGAACTTTTGAGCAGGCAATTTTCTGAAAACTGCATTTACACTCAAACATGATTTTTTTCAGCTGATCAAAAGTTTAAGACCATAGTCTTTAAAAGCCAAAAGATGTGCCAAACTCTGGATTCCATGTCATTTTCTGTCAAGTCTTTACACTGTCAAGACCTCGTGATGGCAAAAGCAAAAAAGCACACTGACTTTGAACGTAGTAGGATTGCTGAGCTGCATAAGCAAGGCCTCTCACAATGTGCCATCGCTGCTGAGGTTAGACGCAGTAAGACATATCATGTAGTAAGTCATTTTGCATTTTTTAAATGATCCTGAGGGTTATGGAACAAAAAAGTCAAGTGGTAGACCCAAAACAATTTCACCAGCTCTGAGCCGCAGGATCCGATTGGCTGTACGTCAAGACACGGGACGATCCTCTACCCAAATTAAGGCCATTACTGGTGCTGACTGCAGCCCAATAACCATCAGACCGCATCTGCGAGAGAAAGAAGGGCTTCAGAAACAAAACACAAAAAACGTCTTCAAAGGCCATGTCTTCTTTAACGCCACAAAATTTCCCGTTTGGACTTTGCAAGGGTGCGCCAAACATGGGACATTGAAAGGTGGAAGAAAGTTATCTTCTCTGATGAGAAAACATTTAACCTTGATGGTCCTGATGGCTTCCAACGTTACTGGCATGACAAGGAGATCCCACCTGAGATGTTTTCTACATGGCACAGTGGTGGGGGCGCAATCATGATTTGGGGTGCGTTTTCCTTCAATGGAACAATTGAGCTTCAGGTTGTGCAGGTTCATAAGGGGAGATGTTGCAGCGGGAATCCCTCATGACTGAGGGCCCTTGTCTGTGTGGTAATGATTGGGTTTTTCAACAGGACAATGCTGCAGTTCACAATGCCCGCTTGACAAGGGAGTTCTTCCAAGAGAATGACATCACTCTTTTTGAACATCGTGCATGTTCCCCGGATCTAAACCCAATTGAGAACATTTGGGGATGGATGGCAACGGAAGTTTACAAAAATGGACATCAGTTCCAGACAGTGAATGCCCTTCGTGAAGCCATCTTCAACACTTGGAGCAACATTTCCACTAGCCTCCTGGAAACATTGGCATCAAGCATGCCTAAATGATTGAAGTCATCAACTTCAATCATTCTTGAAGAGCTACCATTCTTGCAGCTCCACAAGAATGGTGGAGCTACTCATTACTGAGTCCTTTTTTTGACACTCTGATTTCTGTTTTGGGGGGTTTCTCTGGTTTTTTTGAGCTATGGTTTTAAACTTTTGATCAGCTGAAAAAAATCATGTTTGAGTGTAAATGCAGTTTTCAATGAATTCCCCACTCAAAAGTTTTTGTCTATTATGCTGATTTCTTCTTTTAACATTGTGAAGCTGTACTTAGAACCTTCTTAAGATCCAATAGTGCGAAATGTAAATTCTTGCAGTTTTTTAACTGGTCTTAAGATTTTGATCAGGAGTGTATGTGTGCTTCTAAATGTAATTTTCATTCTTCTATACTAGTAATTTCAAAACTCAGTCCTCCCTTTTAATCCAGCTAACATATTTAGTATTACACAACACCTATGTATTTGAACAGTACTTAATATCATTTCAATTACTTTATTTTAAAGAACAAGTTGGTCGATGGAGACCAAAATTACCTCTGCAAGGGTTGGTTGAACAGAATCCGCATGAATCCACGTCACCAGCCTGACACAGTTCATCTTTGGAAATCTGAAATGTAAAGAACACTCACTAAATGTGAGTTTGTTCCCAATGTAGAAAACAGTCCTCCCTATTCCTGCACCTTACATTTGAGTATTACACAGGACCTGTGTGTATGTGTGCTCCTCAATGTAACTTTCATTCTTCTGTACCTGTAATTTCAAAACTCAGTCCTCCCTATTCCTGCACCTTACATTTTGAGTATTACACAGGACCTGTGTGTATGTGTGCTTCTAAATGTAATTTTCATTCTTCTATACTTGTAATTTCAAAACTCAGTCCTCCCTTTTAATCCAGCTAACATATTTAGTATTACACAACACCTATGAGTTTGAACAGTACTTAATATGATTTCAATTACTTTATTTTAGAGAATAAGTTGGTCGATGGAGACCAAAATTACCTCTGCAAGGGTTGGTTGAACAAAATCCGCATGCATCCACGTCACCAGCCTGACACAGTTCATCTTTAGAAATCTGAAATGTAAAGAACACTCACTATATGTGAGTTTGTTCCCAATGTAGAAAACAGTCCTCCCTATTCCTGCACCTTACATTTTGAGTATTACACAGGACCTGTGTGTATGTGTGCTCCTCAATGTAACTTTCATTCTTCTATACTTGTAATTTCAAAACTCAGTCCTCCCTATTCCTGCACCTTACATTTTGAGTATTACACAGGACCTGTGTGTGTATGTGCGCTTCTAAATGTAATTTTCATTCTTCTATACTTGTCATTCCAATACTCAGTCCTCCTTTTTATGCAGCTAACATATCTAGTATTACACAACACATGTGTGTTTGAACAATAATATTTAATATCATTTCAATTACTTTATTTTAGAGAATAAGTTGGTCGTTGGAGACCAAAATTACCTCTGGAGGGTTGGTTGAACAGGATCCGCATGTCCACATCACCAGCCTGACAGTTCAACTTTGGAAATCTGAAATGAAGGGATGTACACTGAATTATTCCATAAATAAAGTCCACCAACTGTATGAGCAAAGCACCTTTAGCTGAACACACCTCTACCTGTAGGTACACATAATAAGTAGGATAAACTTTAAACAATGCAGATATATCAAATAGTAGCAAATGAAATTAAAATCAGTCAATTGATCTAATTGTATGTCTTTCTGTGGTTACTTAAACATTTTTTGTCAACTGAATGCAACTCATTATTTTGTACTTGTAATTTCAAAACTCAGTCCTCCCTATTGTTTTTGTTCATTGTTTTTCCAGGAACAAGAAAAAACTATTTGAGTAATATATATATATATATATATATATATATATGCTGCATATAATATAAGCTTTTGTATTTTGAGCAGTTGCTTGTCTCCTTTGGAAAAAGAAAGGTATTCTGATTATAATGATCATCGAACATGATCTATGCTAATAATGTGTAGTATAAAAATAGTTTAAAAGTGAAAAAGCAAAACAAAGGAAAAAACAATCCTTTAATAAACACTGGAATCCTATGCATAATAAAGTCACAACTCACCTTTAAATGAATTGGAGTATTTTACATCAAATCCTTCTTTATCTTCACCTAAGGAGCAATAACAATTGGAATCATGTTTGCTCTCTGAGACCTCTTTGCTGACATCTTCTGCAACGATCAGAGAATGTGTTGCTGAGTAACATGATACTGTATACCAGGGGTGTCAAACTCCAGGCCTCCTGGGCCAGTGTACTGCAACTTTTACATGTCTGTCTGGTCTAAAACACCTTAAGTATATTACTGAAATAGCTTCTCAGTGCAGTCAAGTTGATGACCATCCCATCTGATCCAGCCATGTGACATCAGAAACACATCTAAATGTTGCTGTACACCAGCCCTCAAGACCTTGAGTTTGACACCCCTGCTGTACATAATATGATTTGGTGTTATTTTATTCGAAAATGATGTACTGAAGTACACAGTTCTACATAATTGACTTTCTATTGACAGGTTCTCAAAATCTTTAAAAAATTAAAACATCATCTTAATACTAATTATTACTATCTAGGATAATTTGTGCCTGTGAAACAATATCACTCACTGATGTACAGAAAATGACCAAATACAGTTTTATCTAATTCTGGAGTGAGCCACCTTCCCTTTAAACTCTGGTACACTGGCTAACATGGTTGGTAATTACTAGCTAAACTGCTGCAAATCAGATGCTTTGGTGTATCCAAGCATCAAGTAACCTACAACATTCTGCAAAATTACTAAACTATATGTACTTAAATGTCTTAAGAGATTCTGTATGAGTCTTACCTCTTTCTCCACGCAAAACAAATGAAACAAGTTAAATGAATACTAATGGCTTGCACCTGGACTTGTCGGATTGTACCAAGTTGATAGAGGAGGAGGGATACAACAAAAGGAGAATTCCATTTTGTTTCTGAAGCACACAAGGTCTGATTTTTTTCCAGGAACAAGAAAAAACTATTTGAGTAATATTTTGTAACTTTTATTCAATATTTCAAAGTTAAATAGTTTATCATACATTTTTCTTTATTTAAGAGGCAACAGTTAGATGGTATCTCCCACCAGCAATGTTGTCACTTCTTTTAATCATTTCTGTTCAATCAATTAATCATGTTTATTTGTATAGCACATTTCAGCAGCAGGGCAGTTCCAAACACTATCATAAAAACAAACTGTTTTTATGATAAAGATCCAACATAAACTGTTGTCTAATGGCAGACACAACACCTGCAGAAAAAGGTTGGCTGATGTACCTGCCAATAGACAATTTAGACTACCTAGACAATCTACATGTATGCAGAGTAGCGACATTGAGATTACGACAAAATATACATTTTAAAAGTTTTGTGCTAACAGTAACATAAGTAATCATGATATTTTTGGCACTTTAAATATTTTTTAAATAAATGCTTTTTATTGTTATATTTGTAATTCTGTATTACTCCATGACTGGTTATCCCTTCTTTCAAATTCAAAAATACTTTATTGATCCTAAAAGGGAAATTAAATTTAAAAAAAAGCTTGGGTCCTCTACCACAAGCCTTGGAGCGTGAGTGGTCTTCATAGTATATTAGCAGTTCCCAAAGGTGTGCTTCTCTGTATCAAGAGGTCTGATGTATCTCCAGGTATTTGTTTGAATCACTCTTCCAGTTTAGGGGTCATTACCCTGAGGGTTTCAGTGACCACAGGCACTACTGTTGACTTCAACTTCCACATTCTTTGTAACCACCTAAGACCCAAACTCTTGCATGGCATGCATTATTAATTCGTCTGATATTTGGGTTGATTGGGACCTAATGATTGCAAAAACAAAGAATTATCTTTTTATATGATATCTGGACATCATTTTTCTCAGAAAAATACTTATTCATTTTAAATCACCATGTTTAGCACCATGGTAAAGCTATACAGTTGCTAACTTTTGTAAACTTACACAACAAAAGAAACACTGAACATCTTGAGTCTAACCTGTAATGTGTTATAATCTTCCACCACCACTAAGTCATAAAATAATGGCCTAACGTGTGGACACCAGACCCCATCTAGAGCAAAATTTAGTATTGTGGACTAGACAGTCCAAAATAAGTCATTCACTTATGTGGACAAATTTTTTCTCAGGTTCTAGGAGGATGATGGTTCTTTTTAGTCTTTGGTATTTCTCTAGTTTTTTTCTGTACCTTCTGTTCATTCAGGATAGTTACATCATAACAACTGCTTTGCTCTGCTGCTCAATGATCACCATGTTCAGTTGGTTTGCTTTTCCTGTTTTGTCTTCCTGTATATGGAAGGCCCACAGAATCTTAGCTTGTACGTTTTCTACCACCTTGTGTGGCATTTTCCATTTTAAAGAGGTGTGTTCAAGGTTATATTCCCTTCAGATGTTTCTTCACACTATTCTGGGTACTTGGTTGTGGCGTTCCATGTATTCTTATCATGCTACCATCTTGCATCCTGGTGTTAGCTACTAGATTGTCTCAGGGGACTCATTGCATAGCATTCACTGAATATCTTGCTTGGTATTACAAATCTGGGTCGTTATTGCTCTGGTTCTAGGGACCTGCTTATGTGCCATCATGAATACTGCCTCTGTGCTGTGATTCAGTCTAAGACTTTGTCAAATGGAGCTGTCAGTGCATACCTGTTGATTGTCTGGACCTTGTTTCTGTCATTGGACTTGCCTTACTATTTGTAAGTACAGTGGCTTGCAAAAATATCCATAGCCCTTGAACTTTTCCATATTTTGTCACAACTGCAAATATATTTTCACAGAATTTTATGGAAAATAAAAGCTAAAAGTCCAGTATTCAGCCCCCGTCCCCTGAATGCAACCAATTGTCTTCAGAAGTTGACTGCTAATGGTAAAAAATTCAACTCCTCTATGACTGCCACAAAAGTTGGCTAAGAGAATATTGGGGAACAAACAGCATGAAGTCCAAGGAACACACCAGACAGGACAGGGATAAAGTTGTGGAGAAGCTTAAAGCAGGCTTAGGCCATCTCACAGACTACTGTTCCATTAATCATCTGGAAATGGAAAGAGCAAATCACACAGCTGTGAACCTACCAAGAAAAGGTCATCCACCTAAACTTACAGGCTGAGCAAGAAGAGCACTGATCAGAGATACAGCCAAGAGGCTCATGGTGGATCTGGATGAAATGCAGAGATATCCACACCTCAGGTGGGGGAATCTGTCCACAGTATAACTATTAGTCATGCACTGCAAAAATGTGGTTTTATGGAAGAGTGGCAATAGAAAAGCCATGGTATAAAGAAAACTATAAGAAGTCCCTATAACTATGAGAAGTTGCAGTTTGCCAAAAGCCATATTGGGATACAGCAAAAATGATAAGACAAGACCAAAATGAACTTTTTGGCAAAAATGCAAAGCACTATTTGTGGTGGAGAACAAACACTGCACATCAATCTGAGCACACCTTCCCCACTGACAAACATGGTGGTGGCAGCATCTTGCTCTAAGGGTGCTTCTTTTCTTCAGGGACAGGGAAAATTGTTAGAGTTGATTGTAAGATGGACTAAGCCAAATACAGGGTAATCTTGGAAGAAAACCTGAACACACCTGAACCTGGAGTCTGCAAAAGACTTGAGGCTGGGGCAGAGGTTCACCTTCCAGAAGGACAACTACCCTAAACATAAAGCCAGATCTACAATGGAATGGTTTAAATAAAAACATATTTATGTGTTAGAATGGCAAAGTCAAAGTCTAGACATAAACTCAGCAGAGATTCTTTGGCAAGATCTGAAAACTGCTGACAAGTCAATTTTATTTGTATAGCATATTTCAGCCACAAGGCCAAAGTGCTTTACATCAAAGAACTAAAAAGTCATAAAAATAACATACATTTACCATAAAAAGAAAAACAAAGAAATTAAATTCAAAGTAAAATCAAAATTAAAATCATATACATAAAATATATTGATACATCTACCAATGATTAAGATTCAGAAACAACTGTAAATTGGTGTGGTTTTAGCCTTGATTTAAAGGAATTCAACTGTGTTGCAGTTTTCTGGAAGTTTATTCAAGATTTGTGGTACATTGAAGCTAAATTCTGCTTCAAAATGCTTGGTTCTGGGGATGCAGAGCAGACCAGAATCAACAAACTGTTAGCAGTGGAATAGTTTGGTGAAAAAATTGCTTTATTATGGTTTATATTTATTTTTATCCATGCACTTATTCCACACATTTATTATTCATAATATTTTAATTAAACAAAATTTGATCAAAATATATATTAATTTCTGTATATTTTTAGGTGTCACATACATTCCAAGGTTGGGTTTAGGCATCCAACTAACCTTTATAAAATATTCAGTCTTATAGCACAGAGTAATCATATTGCCATCTCATCCCCAGTGTAAGAGTTGGCAATTTACACACAATTCATGTGTGTAAACAGCGACACGTGAATTAGAAAGACACTGTAGTAATTAGCAGGACCTTCCGGCAGACAACCAATCAGAATGAGAGGTTGTGTGAATATTCATGAGGTCCTGCTATTACACAAACCTGCCATAGGGGGCGCTGTGGTGATACACAGATTATACACAAAATCAGGTTTATGTGTATTAACCGGACATCTCGTTTTTTTGCATTTTTGGGGTTATTAGACCAATAGAAACCTTTCTACGCTTTTAGATTTTTGTCAAAATTAGCAGGACACCGCTCCTGTCCCGTTAATTCAAAATGTCCTGCTAGTGTTGTGTGTATTCTGACGAAATGTCCTGCTAAACCACATTTACCAACGCACACACACACACACACACACACACACACACACACACACACACACACACACACACACACACAGATTACAGTGGATTTATTACAGGGATTATAAACGTCATCAGATGAATTATTAAGTTTTTGAGTCAGCTGGTCAAACTGAATGCATTCAGACTCTGTGGGGCTCGGCGCGCCGCCTCCTGCTGGCCAACCAGTGGAACTTCACCAGGGATGTGCAGCAGGAGGCGAGTCTCACATGCAGAGCGAATCAGAGCTTCTGCAGTTTGAAACCAGTGAAAAATAAAACGTGACTTTGTGTTGGCAGGAAATTCAATTTAATAAACAGGAATTAAAGTCGACCAACTTAATCACTGGATTTACATTTTAACCGCTAAAGTTATTACACCTGGAAACACTATAAACTATAAACTCTATTTGTTATTAAAGTTTAACCTTTTTTCGTTTTCAAACAAAATGTTTTATGCATTTATGTTACAGTTTATGTGCTTTTCTGTTTTGTTTAGTCAAAACGCAGAAATAAATACCACAAGATGTGTTAGCTGAACTAATAACTAGATGCAAATGCTACAGAAGCTAAAGATGCTAAAGAGGCTAATGAAGCTACAGAAGCTAAAGATGCTAAAGAGGCTAATGAAGCTACAGAAGCTAATGAAGCTACAGAAGCTAATGAAGCTACAGAAGCTAATGAAGCTACAGAAGCTAATGAAGCTACAGAAGCTAAAGATGCTACAGAGGCTAATGAAGCTACAGAAGCTAAAGATGCTACAGAAGCTAAAGACGCTAGAGAAGCTAATGAAGCTGAAGATGCTATAGAAGCTATGAAAGCTAAAGATGCTGGAGAAGCTAAAGACGCTAGAGAAGCTAAAGACGCTAGAGAAGCTAATGAAGCTAAAGATGCTAGAGAAGCTATGAAAGCTAAAGATGCTAGAGAAGCTACGAAAGCTAAAGATGCTGGAGAAGCTATGAAAGCTAAAGATGCTAGAGAAGCTAATGAAGCTACAAAAGCTAAAGATGCTAGAGAAGCTAATGAAGCTACAAAAGCTAAAGATGCTAGAGAAGCTATGAAAGCTAAAGATGCTAGAGAAGCTAATGAAGCTACAAAAGCTAAAGATGCTAGAGAAGCTAATGAAGCTACAAAAGCTAAAGATGCTAGAGAAGCTATGAAAGCTAAAGATGCTAGAGAAGCTAATGAAGCTACAAAAGCTAAAGATGCTAGAGAAGCTAATGAAGCTACAAAAGCTAAAGATGCTAGAGAAGCTAATGAAGCTACAAAAGCTAAAGATGCTAGAGAAGCTATGAAAGCTAAAGATGCTAGAGAAGCTAATGAAGCTACAAAAGCTAAAGATGCTAGAGAAGCTAATGAAGCTACAAAAGCTAAAGATGCTAGAGAAGCTATGAAAGCTAAAGATGGTAGAGAAGCTAATGAAGCTACAAAAGCTAAAGATGCTAGAGAAGCTAATGAAGCTACAAAAGCTAAAGATGCTAGAGAAGCTAATGAAGCTACAAAAGCTAAAGATGCTAGAGAAGCTAATGAAGCTACAAAAGCTAAAGATGCTAGAGAAGCTATGAAAGCCAAAGATGGTAGAGAAGCTAATGAAGCTACAAAAGCTAAAGATGCTAGAGAAGCTAATGAAGCTACAAAAGCTAAAGATGCTAGAGAAGCTATGAAAGCCAAAGATGGTAGAGAAGCTAATGAAGCTACAAAAGCTAAAGATGCTAGAGAAGCTAATGAAGCTACAAAAGCTAAAGATGCTAGAGAAGCTAATGAAGCTACAAAAGCTAAAGATGCTAGAGAAGCTATGAAAGCTAAAGATGCTAGAGAAGCTAATGAAGCTACAAAAGCTAAAGATGCTAGAGAAGCTATGAAAGCTAAAGATGCTAGAGAAGCTATGAAAGCTAAAGATGCTAGAGAAGCTAATGAAGCTACAAAAGCTAAAGATGCTAGAGAAGCTAATGAAGCTACAAAAGCTAAAGATGCTAGAGAAGCTATGAAAGCTAAAGATGCTAGAGAAGCTAATGAAGCTATAAAAGCTAAAGATGCTAGGGAAGCTATAAAAGCTAAAGATGCTAGTGAAGCTATAAAAGCTAAAGATGCTAGTGAAGCTAATGAAGCTATGAAGGAGAACCGTGTGACGTTTTCGGCCACCAGATGCAGAAATCTGTCTGATAATTAGATCATTCCTGAGCGGACAGGAAGATGATCCCGTTTAGCAGAACATCTTCGCACCAACGCGGCTGTAAATAAACCACCGGTAGGATTTGTTTAGATAGACATATTTTTAACGAACCAGAAACCCAGACAGACTAAGGCAGTGTGTCCAAACTGCGGTCTGGGGTCCATTTGTGGCCCTTGAAATGATTTTGTTTGGCCCCTGACTCCAAGTCAACCATGGCAGAAAAACACGACCCAAAAATGTGTAAATTTCCTGTTTTCCTATAAATAACCCAGCAGTCTGAAGCCTGTTTTATGCTTTTTATCACTAATGATTCACAGTTTTCATCAAAATAAATTCATTTTTCCATTTTTAATTAAATGCCATCAGTTCAACTCTGCCGGTTTTGGTGCAGAAAGTTTGTACACCCTGCACTGACATAAATGTGAGGCTCACCAGCAGGAAAATCCCAAACAATCATTCGTTTTCCCGCCAGGCTGATTCTGATCTTTTCACCGCCAAACGATCCGATCGGAGCCTCTGAACCGCATCACATCCGGTAGCTTTTAACCTTTCTGTCGCTGATCCGCCGTAATTCAGCAGCAGAGGAAGCCAGGCAGGAAATCTGGGCGTAAACAATGTCTTCAAATGATGATTCGATCATAAACGCAGGCTGATCCATGTGTTCCGGACTTTATTGTGAATCTGCTCTTTTCATTTCACTCCTGAGTGATTAGGAACTGGTGCTGCTTCGGCGGCCTGAGCCCTGCTGGTGATCTGTGTTTTCCTCCAGCCGCCGCGTGACTCACCTCGGGTTTCCAGCTCGCATGAGCAGCGCTGACCGTTTCCTCTTAATGTCACGGCCGCTGACATTTCGCTCTGCGGCTGGAAGCAGCTTTTCTCCACGTTCGGATCGAGCGGAGCTGCAATCAAACCGAGACGCTCCGCTGGCCGCAAACAAACCTCATCCAACGGCGGAGAAGGAAAAGCTGATGGCAGACGCCATCACACGTTGCTCAAAGGCCACAAACAGCCAGGAGCTGAAGGTTCGATTCCCACTGGGAGCCACAGCATTTTTTTTCCAACCAACAAAGTTTAAACTCCAGAGAGAAAACACCATAAAACTATTTAATTAGCTCTTTCAGAAACATGTTTTTCCCCATGTTGACTTTAGGAACAATAAAGAATTTCCCACATGAGCAAAACTGCAGAAAAACAAGGCTAAACTCAGTGGCAGCGCTAACTTAGGCGCTAACCCAAAGCACTGGCTAGCAGTACTGTAACATTAGCTACAGTAACGCTAAAATGCTACAACAACTAATGCTAAAGCTCTGGCTAATGCTAAAGCTCTAGCTTTAGCATTAGCTCTAGCTTTAGCATTAACTAATGCTAACGCTAACATCAATTCAAATTCTATCTGCCCTTGAAAGACTAAAACCCTCGAGCACCAACTTAATTATGACATCTTCCATCCTGTTTGTTTCTTTATTGAGGGTTATTAATTCCGTTATTAATTCAGTTATTAATTTAATTAATAAATGAATTTTTATTTACCAAATAAACACATTTTTCTGACATGTGTTCAAAATTTTCATCTATTTTACATTTTTAACTTTGCTAATCAGATCCTTTAAAAGTCCTTCAGTTAATGTAAATCTCAGGATTTTATTCAATACCAACGCATAAATTAAGTATGTTTAAGCATAAAACGCATATATTAAGTGTTAGCATCCTGTGTTAGCACGGTGTGCTATGATCTTGTGTTAGCATGCTGCGTTAGCATGCTGTGTTAGTACGCTGCGTTAGCATGCTGCATTAGTATGCTGCGTTAGCACGCTGTTAGCATGCTGTGTTAGCACACTGTGATAGCATGCTGTGTTAGCATGCTGTGTTAGCATGCTGTTAGCACGCTGTGTTAGCATGCTGTGTTAGCATGTTGTGTTAGCATGCTGTGTTAGCACGCTGTGTTAGCATGCTGTTAGCATGCTGTGTTAGCATGTTGTGTTAGCATGCTGTGTTAGCATGTTGTGTTAGCATGCTGTGTTAGCACGCTGTGTAAGCATGCTGTTAGCATGCTGTGTTAGCATGCTGTGTTAGCATGTTGTGTTAGCATGCTTTGTTAGCATGCTGCGTTAGCACACTGTGATAGCATGCTGTGTTAGCACGCTGTGTTAGCATGCTGTTAGCATGCTGTGTTAGCATGTTGTGTTAGCATGCTGTGTTAGCATGCTGTTTTAGCATGTTGTGTTAGCATGCTGTGTTAGCATGCTGTGTTAGCACGCTGTGTTAGCATGCTGTTAGCATGCTGTGTTAGCATGCTGTGTCAGCACGTTGTGTTAGCATGCTGCGCTATCACGCTGCAGTACCTGGAGAAGTGCTGCTGCAGTGTCACCATCTGCTGCTCAGTCGGCTCTCGGCTCTCCAACGTTTCACCAGCTGGGGTTTTATTCTGGATCCGACTCGACGGCGGCGCTGCAGGGCAAACAGCAAACAGTTTGTGTTCATCCTTCAAAACTAAATCCCATGAAGGATTTCAAAGATTCTGCACATCTGTTCACTGATCTGGAGGGAAAGCAAAGTGAAGGCAACACATTGTTTATGCCCAAGAAGTTTTTCCTGTCATATTTAATTTAAGGTATCAAGTTCCATAAAGAAATTATCTCCGTTTAACAGAAACAGGATGAGAGGCAGATCGTCCATTTCATTGCCTGCTGTGAGCTAAAGTTTCACCCAACACAACATTTCTGTGGTTTTCTTAAAATCATTTAGATATTTGAAAAACAGTCTGTTTTTTTCTGGCTTTATGCTAAAATAAACTAAACTAAGCTACATACAGTTCAGCTAAGCTAGGAGAGGCTAACCCAAACCAAGCTAAAATAAGCGGCGCTAAAGTAAAAGAAGATAAAATAAGTTACACCAAGCCAAGATAAGGTGAAGAACAATAAGGTAAAACAAACTAAACTGTGTTTAAACAAACCATTTTAAGCTAGGATGAGATAATACAGACTAAACAATGACAACTAGCCAAGTTAAACAAGAAACTAGCATAAGCTAAGATACAATAGCATTTTAATTTTCTTCCATCTGGATCATAAAAAGTAAAAGCTTGAAAATCGACTAAGATAAAAAAAATGTCTGTTTTTAACTTTAGAAATTTAAATGTTGAGTTTTCACAACTCAACTTGCTGGAGATAAAATGATATTTTCTGCCAAGCCGCGTTTTCTTTAGCACCGATTCATGTTTAGTAGCAGATTAATGTTGTTGTTTTATCTGGTTGTTGAGCCAAAGGAAGGGAAACCAGAAGAAGATCAGGGAAACCGGAAGAAGATCAGGGAAACCGGAAGAAGATCATCCGCGGCTCCTGTTTTCTCCTTACGCTGAATATTAGAGACTGTTGGAGTAATTATGCTTCATGTGATTTCATGTGTTACATGCAGATGTTTTATTAAACCGGATTTATATGTTTGAATCAGTCGGATCTCAGACGGAAGCCGAGGTTTCTCCTGTAGATCCGTACCGCCCCCTGCTGGCTGCCGGCTGCCAACACGCCGGATCCGTTCAGCCGTTTATTTTACAGGATTTAATTTTAATTCCCGCTATAATCCAGTTTAGCGCGTCATAACAACAAACCCCGTTGTTTAGTTTTAAAGCTTCTTCATGAATCCTTATAATATCTGAAAAGAGGATTTTGACTCTGAAAGGTGAAAAAGCAGCTCTGGTTAAATTATGTTCTTATTTTTTACTATACATATAAAGTAACATGTTACAGATTTTATGATTCACAAAGTGATTAATTGTTAGTTTAATCAGAAAAGTGAAAAATGTTCCTGCCAGCAGAGGGCGCTCTTCTCATTTTAAATCTTGCTGCTTTATTTTTATATAAAACTGATTTTTAACTTTCAACACAAATAATGAAGAAAACTGCAAAATAAGAAAACTACTATAAAAAGTTACTAATGTTTAAAATACATTTAATAAATATTTTCTGCTGTTTTGACTCTGAGCCTCACAAACAACAAAGTTATTAAAATAATTCACTTTTCGTAAAAAATAGATAAAAATTGTCGACTCTAATATTTTTATAAGCAAATATAAAATATTAAAAATTAATTTGAAATTGGTTAATAATAATGATCATATTTCTCACTTTATCTAATTAAATGTAACGTTACAGTTGATTTAAATAAAGATGCAAATTTAAAAAAATAAAAACTTTAAATATTTCACACTTTTTGATACATTTGATTTTTATTCTTCACAAAAATTTTTTTATATCTTTTATTTTCTGAGTGGCTGATTTATAAAGGCTCTTATTGTGAAAGGACATAACAGTAGAATTAGGTGATTATTATGGGATGTTTGGACTCAATGATGCTTTGAGACGGACGGAGCAGCAGAACCATCAGAACAGGTGGAGAAACAGGAGGACCAGGAGAAACAAGAGGACCAGGGTGGAGAAACATGAGGACCAGGGTGGAGAAACAGGAGGACCAGGAGAAACATGAGGACCAGGATGGAGAAACATGAGGACCAGGTGGAGAAACACGAGGACCAGGAGAAACATGAGGACCAGGTGGAGAAACATGAGGACCAGGGTGGAGAAACATGAGGACCAGGATGGAGAAACACGAGGACCAGGAGAAACATGAGGACCAGGTGGAGAAACATGAGGACCAGGGTGGAGAAACATGAGGACCAGGGTGGAGAAACATGAGGACCAGGATGGAGAAACATGAGGACCAGGAGAAACATGAGGACCAGGGTGGAGAAACATGAGGACCAGGTGGAGAAACATGAGGACCAGGTGGAGAAACATGAGGACCAGGGTGGAGAAACATGAGGACCAGGTGGAGAAACATGAGGACCAGGTGGAGAAACATGAGGACCAGGTGGAGAAACATGAGGACCAGGTGGAGAAACATGAGGACCAGGAGAAACATGAGGACCAGGGTGGAGAAACATGAGGACCAGGTGGAGAAACATGAGGACCAGGGTGGAGAAACATGAGGACCAGGGTGGAGAAACATGAGGACCAGGGTGGAGAAACATGAGGACCAGGTGGAGAAACATGAGGACCAGGTGGAGAAACACGAGGACCAGGTGGAGAAACATGAGGACCAGGTGGAGAAACACGAGGACCAGGTGGAGAAACATGAGGACCAGGAGAAACATGAGGACCAGGGTGGAGAAACATGAGGACCAGGGTGGAGAAACATGAGGACCAGGGTGGAGAAACATGAGGACCAGGGTGGAGAAACATGAGGACCAGGAGAAACATGAGGACCAGGGTGGAGAAACATGAGGACCAGGGTGGAGAAACATGAGGACCAGGGTGGAGAAACATGAGGACCAGGTGGAGAAACATGAGGACCAGGAGAAACATGAGGACCAGGGTGGAGAAACAGGAGGACCAGGAGAAACATGAGGACCAGGGTGGAGAAACATGAGGACCAGGATGGAGAAACACGAGGACCAGGAGAAACATGAGGACCAGGGTGGAGAAACAGGAGGACCAGAAGAAACATGAGGACCAGGGTGGAGAAACAGGAGGACCAGGAGAAACATGAGGACCAGGAGAAACATGAGGACCAGGTGGAGAAACATGAGGACCAGGGTGGAGAAACAGGAGGACCAGAAGAAACATGAGGACCAGGGTGGAGAAACAGGAGGACCAGGAGAAACATGAGGACCAGGGTGGAGAAACATGAGGACCAGGATGGAGAAACAGGAGGACCAGAAGAAACATGAGGACCAGGGTGGAGAAACAGGAGGACCAGGAGAAACATGAGGACCAGGGTGGAGAAACATGAGGACCAGGGTGGAGAAACAGGAGGACTAGGGTGGAGAAACATGAGGACCAGGGTGGAGAAACATGAGGACCAGGGTGGAGAAACATGAGGACCAGGATGGAGAAACACGAGGACCAGGGTGGAGAAACAGGAGGACTAGGGTGGAGAAACATGAGGACCAGGGTGGAGAAACATGAGGACCAGGTGGAGAAACATGAGGACCAGGGTGGAGAAACATGAGGACCAGGGTGGAGAAACATGAGGACCAGGATGGAGAAACACGAGGACCAGGGTGGAGAAACATGAGGACCAGGGTGGAGAAACAGGAGGACCAGAAGAAACATGAGGACCAGGTGGAGAAAAAGGAGGACCAGGGTGGAGAAACATGAGGACCAGGGTGGAGAAACAGGAGGACCAGAAGAAACATGAGGACCAGGTGGAGAAACAGGAGGACTAGGGTGGAGAAACATGAGGACCAGGGTGGAGAAACAGGAGGACCAGGAGAAACATGAGGACCAGGGTGGAGAAACATGAGGACCAGGGTGGAGAAACAGGAGGACCAGGTGGAGAAACATGAGGACCAGGGTGGAGAAACATGAGGACCAGGGTGGAGAAACATGAGGACCAGGTGGAGAAACATGAGGACCAGGGTGGAGAAACATGAGGACCAGGATGGAGAAACATGAGGACCAGGGTGGAGAAACACGAGGACCAGGGTGGAGAAACATGAGGACCAGGTGGAGAAACATGAGGACCAGGGTGGAGAAACATGAGGACCAGGGTGGAGAAACATGAGGACCAGGGTGGAGAAACATGAGGACCAGGGTGGAGAAACATGAGGACCAGGGTGGAGAAACATGAGGACCAGGGTGGAGAAACATGAGGACCAGGAGAAACAGGAGGACCAGGGTGGAGAAACAGGAGGACCAGGAGAAACAGGAGGACCAGGAGAAACAGGAGGACCAGGGTGGAGAAACATGAGGACCAGGAGAAACAGGAGGACCAGGAGAAACAGGAGGACCAGGGTGGAGAAACATGAGGACCAGGGTGGAGAAACATGAGGACCAGGAGAAACATGAGGACCAGGGTGGAGAACAGGCAGGGAACAGGAGGACCAGGGTGGAGAAACAGGAGGACCAGGAGAAACAGGAGGACCAGGGTGGAGAAACATGAGGACCAGGGTGGAGAAACAGGAGGACCAGGAGAAACAGGAGGACCAGGGTGGAGAAACATGAGGACCAGGGTGGAGAAACATGAGGACCAGGAGAAACATGAGGACCAGGGTGGAGAAACAGGAGGACCAGGAGAAACAGGAGGACCAGGGTGGAGAAACAGGAGGACCAGGAGAAACATGAGGACCAGGGTGGAGAAACATGAGGACCAGGTGGAGAAACATGAGGACCAGGGTGGAGAAACATGAGGACCAGGATGGAGAAACACGAGGACCAGGGTGGAGAAACATGAGGACCAGGGTGGAGAAACATGAGGACCAGGTGGAGAAACATGAGGACCAGGAGAAACATGAGGACCAGGGTGGAGAAACATGAGGACCAGGGTGGAGAAACATGAGGGACCAGGATGGAGAAACATGAGGACGGACATGAGAGGGTGGAGAAACATGAGGACCAGGGTGGAGAAACATGAGGACCAGGATGGAGAAACACGAGGACCAGGGTGGAGAAACATGAGGACCAGGGTGGAGAAACATGAGGACCAGGAGAAACATGAGGACCAGGTGGAGAAACATGAGGACCAGGGTGGAGAAACATGAGGACCAGGGTGGAGAAACATGAGGACCAGGGGGAGAAACATGAGGACCAGGTGGAGAAACATGAGGACCAGGAGAAACATGAGGACCAGGAGAAACATGAGGACCAGGAGAAACATGAGGACCAGGAGAAACATGAGGACCAGGGTGGAGAAACATGAGGACCAGGAGAAACATGAGGACCAGGGTGGAGAAACACGAGGACCAGGGTGGAGAAACATGAGGACCAGGGTGGAGAAACATGAGGACCAGGGTGGAGAAACATGAGGACCAGGTGGAGAAACATGAGGACCAGGATGGAGAAACATGAGGACCAGGATGGAGAAACATGAGGACCAGGAGAAACATGAGGACCAGGGTGGAGAAACATGAGGACCAGGGTGGAGAAACATGAGGACCAGGGTGGAGAAACATGAGGACCAGGAGAAACATGAGGACCAGGGTGGAGAAACATGAGGACCAGGGTGGAGAAACATGAGGACCAGGTGGAGAAACATGAGGACCAGGGTGGAGAAACATGAGGACCAGGAGAAACATGAGGACCAGGAGAAACATGAGGACCAGGGTGGAGAAACATGAGGACCAGGATGGAGAAACATGAGGACCAGGAGAAACATGAGGACCAGGGTGGAGAAACATGAGGACCAGGAGAAACATGAGGACCAGGGTGGAGAAACATGAGGACCAGGGTGGAGAAACATGAGGACCAGGAGAAACATGAGGACCAGGGTGGAGAAACATGAGGACCAGGAGAAACATGAGGACCAGGGTGGAGAAACATGAGGACCAGGTGGAGAAACATGAGGACCAGGGTGGAGAAACATGAGGACCAGGAGAAACATGAGGACAGAGAAACATGAGGAGCAGGGTGGAGAAACATGAGGAGCAGGGGGGAGAAACATGAGGACCAGGGTGGAGAAACAGGAGGACCAGGAGAAACATGAGGACCAGGGTGGAGAAACATGAGGACCAGGTGGAGAAACATGAGGACCAGGGTGGAGAAACATGAGGACCAGGGTGGAGAAACATGAGGACCAGGTGGAGAAACATGAGGACCAGGTGGAGAAACATGAGGACCAGGGTGGAGAAACATGAGGACCAGGAGAAACATGAGGACCAGGGTGGAGAAACATGAGGACCAGGAGAAACATGAGGACCAGGGTGGAGAAACATGAGGACCAGGGTGGAGAAACATGAGGACCAGGAGAAACATGAGGACCAGGATGGAGAAACATGAGGACCAGGAGAAACATGAGGACCAGGTGGAGAAACATGAGGACCAGGTGGAGAAACATGAGGACCAGGGTGGAGAAACATGAGGACCAGGTGGAGAAACATGAGGACCAGGGTGGAGAAACATGAGGACCAGGTGGAGAAACATGAGGACCAGGGTGGAGAAACATGAGGACCAGGAGAAACATGAGGACCAGGGTGGAGAAACATGAGGACCAGGGTGGAGAAACATGAGGACCAGGGTGGAGAAACATGAGGACCAGGTGGAGAAACATGAGGACCAGGTGGAGAAACATGAGGACCAGGAGAAACATGAGGACCAGGAGAAACATGAGGACCAGGAGAAACATGAGGACCAGGAGAAACATGAGGACCAGGAGAAACATGAGGACCAGGGTGGAGAAACATGAGGACCAGGAGAAACATGAGGACCAGGGTGGAGAAACACGAGGACCAGGGTGGAGAAACATGAGGACCAGGATGGAGAAACATGAGGACCAGGATGGAGAAACATGAGGACCAGGAGAAACATGAGGACCAGGTGGAGAAACATGAGGACCAGGGTGGAGAAACATGAGGACCAGGGTGGAGAAACATGAGGACCAGGGTGGAGAAACATGAGGACCAGGATGGAGAAACATGAGGACCAGGTGGAGAAACATGAGGACCAGGAGAAACATGAGGACCAGGGTGGAGAAACATGAGGACCAGGGTGGAGAAACATGAGGACCAGGGTGGAGAAACATGAGGACCAGGTGGAGAAACATGAGGACCAGGTGGAGAAACACGAGGACCAGGTGGAGAAACATGAGGACCAGGTGGAGAAACACGAGGACCAGGTGGAGAAACATGAGGACCAGGGTGGAGAAACATGAGGACCAGGTGGAGAAAACATGAGGACCAGGAGAAACATGAGGACCAGGGTGGAGAAACATGAGGACCAGGGTGGAGAAACATGAGGACCAGGGTGGAGAAACATGAGGACCAGGTGGAGAAACACGAGGACCAGGTGGAGAAACATGAGGACCAGGTGGAGAAACATGAGGACCAGGAGAAACATGAGGACCAGGGTGGAGAAACATGAGGACCAGGGTGGAGAAACATGAGGACCAGGGTGGAGAAACATGAGGACCAGGGTGGAGAAACATGAGGACCAGGTGGAGAAACATGAGGACCAGGGTGGAGAAACAGGAGGACCAGAAGAAACATGAGGACCAGGGTGGAGAAACAGGAGGACCAGGAGAAACATGAGGACCAGGGTGGAGAAACATGAGGACCAGGATGGAGAAACACGAGGACCAGGAGAAACAGGAGGACCAGGGTGGAGAAACAGGAGGACCAGAAGAAACATGAGGACCAGGGTGGAGAAACAGGAGGACCAGGAGAAACATGAGGACCAGGGTGGAGAAACAGGAGGACCAGGAGAAACATGAGGACCAGGAGAAACAGGAGGACCAGGGTGGAGAAACAGGAGGACCAGAAGAAACATGAGGACCAGGGTGGAGAAACAGGAGGACCAGGAGAAACATGAGGACCAGGGTGGAGAAACATGAGGACCAGGATGGAGAAACACGAGGACCAGGAGAAACAGGAGGACCAGGGTGGAGAAACAGGAGGACCAGAAGAAACATGAGGACCAGGGTGGGAGAAACAGGAGGGCCAGGAGAAACATGAGGACCAGGAGAAACATGAGGACCAGGGTGGAGAAACATGAGGACCAGGGTGGAGAAACATGAGGACCAGGGTGGAGAAACAGGAGGACTAGGGTGGAGAAACATGAGGACCAGGGTGGAGAAACATGAGGACCAGGGTGGAGAAACATGAGGACCAGGATGGAGAAACACGAGGACCAGGGTGGAGAAACAGGAGGACTAGGGTGGAGAAACATGAGGACCAGGGTGGAGAAACATGAGGACCAGGTGGAGAAACATGAGGACCAGGGTGGAGAAAACATGAGGACCAGGATGGAGAAACACGAGGACAGGGTGGGAGAACAGGAGGACTAGGGGGGGGGGGGGGGGGGGTGGGAAACATGAGGACCAGGTGGAGAAACAAAATGAGAACTCAGGATGGAGAAACACGAGGACCAGGGTGGAGAAACAATGAGGACCAGGGTGAGAAACATGAGGACCAGGTGGAGAAACATAGGACCAGGATGGAGAACATGAGGACCAGGGTGGAGAAACACATGAGGACCAGGTGGAGAAACATGAGGACCAGTGGAGAAACCGAGGACCAGGGGAGAACATGAGGACCAGGAGAAAAAGGAGGACCAGGGTGGAGAAACATGAGGACCAGGGTGGAGAAACATGAGGACGAGGATGGAGAAACACGAGGACCAGGAGAAACGAGGACCAGGAGGAGACAGAGACCAGGAGAAACATGAGGACCAGGTGGAGAAACATGAGGACCAGGTGGAGAAACATGAGGACCAGGTGGAGAAACATGAGGACCAGGGGGGGGAAACAGAGGACCAGGGTGGAGAAACACGAGGACCAGGGGGAGAAACATGAGGACCAGGGTGGAGAAACATGAGGACCAGGGTGGAGAAACATGAGGACCAGGGTGGAGAAACATGAGGACCAGGGGACCAGGGGAGAAACAGGAGGACCAGGGTGGAGAAACATGAGGACCAGGTGGAGAAACATGAGGACCAGGGTGGAGAAACATGAGGACCAGGAGAAACATGAGGACCAGGGTGGAGAAACATGAGGACCAGGGTGGAGAAACATGAGGACCAGGGTGGAGAAACATGAGGACCAGGTGGAGAAACATGAGGACCAGGGTGGAGAAACATGAGGACCAGGGTGGAGAAACATGAGGACCAGGGTGGAGAAACATGAGGACCAGGGTGGAGAAACATGAGGACCAGGGTGGAGAAACATGAGGACCAGGGTGGAGAAACAGAGGACCAGGGTGGAGAAACAGGAGGACCAGGGTGGAGAAACAGGAGGACCCAGGAGAAACAGAGGACCAGGAGAAACAGGAGGACCAGGTGGAGAAACATGAGGACCAGGAGAAACAGGAGGACCAGGAGAACAGGAGGACCAGGGTGGAGAAACATGAGGACCAGGGTGGAGAAACATGAGGACCAGGAGAAACATGAGGACCAGTGGAGAACAGAGGACCAGGAGAAACAGGAGGACCAGGGTGGAGAAACAGGAGGACCAGGAGAAACAGGAGGACCAGGGTGGAGAAACATGAGGACCAGGGTGGAGAAACAGGAGGACCAGGAGAAACAGGAGGACCAGGGTGGAGAAACATGAGGACCAGGGTGGAGAAACATGAGGACCAGGAGAAACATGAGGACCAGGTGGAGAAACAGGAGGACCAGGAGAAACAGAAGGACCAGGTGGAGAAACAGGAGGACCAGGAGAACAGGAGGACCAGGGTGGAGAAACATGAGGACCAGGGTGAGAAACATGAGGACCAGGTGGAGAAACATGAGGACCAGGGTGGAGAAACATGAGGACCAGGATGGAGAAACAAACCAGAGAAACGAGGACCAGGGTGGAGAAATGAGGACCAGGTGGAGAAACATGAGGACCAGGAGAAACATGAGGACCAGGAGAAACATGAGGACCAGGGTGGAGAAACATGAGGACCAGGTGGAGAAACATGAGGACCAGGGAGAAACATGAGGACCAGGAGAAACATGAGGACCAGGGTGGAGAAACATGAGGACCAGGTGGAGAAACGAGGACCAGGGTGGAAACATGACAAAAACATGAGGACCAGGAGAAACATGAGGACCAGGTGGAGAACATGAGGACCAGGGTGGAGAAACATGAGGACCAGGGGGAGAAACATGAGGACCAGGGAGAAACATGAGGACCAGGGTGGAGAAACATGAGGACCAGGTGGAGAAACATGAGGACCAGGGTGGAGAAACATGAGGACCAGGGTGGAGAAACATGAGGACCAGGAGAAACATGAGGACCAGGTGGAGAAACATGAGGACCAGGGTGGAGAAAAACATGAGGACCAGGAGAAACATGAGGACCAGGAGAAACATGAGGACCAGGAGAAACATGAGGACCAGGAGAAACATGAGGACCAGGAGAAACATGAGGACCAGGAGAAACATGAGGACCAGGGGGAGAAACATGAGGACCAGGAGAAACATGAGGACCAGGGTGGAGAAACATGAGGACCAGGGTGGAGAAACATGAGGACCAGGTGGAGAAACACGAGGACCAGGGTGGAGAAACATGAGGACCAGGTGGAGAAACATGAGGACCAGGTGGAGAAACATGAGGACCAGGAGAAACATGAGGACCAGGGTGGAGAAACATGAGGACCAGGGTGGAGAAACATGAGGACCAGGTGGAGAAACATGAGGACCAGGGTGGAGAAACATGAGGACCAGGATGGAGAAACATGAGGACCAGGAGAAACATGAGGACCAGGTGGAGAAACATGAGGACCAGGGTGGAGAAACATGAGGACCAGGAGAAACATGAGGACCAGGAGAAACATGAGGACCAGGGTGGAGAAACATGAGGACCAGGGTGGAGAAACATGAGGACCAGGATGGAGAAACATGAGGACCAGGAGAAACATGAGGACCAGGGTGGAGAAACATGAGGACCAGGAGAAACATGAGGACCAGGGTGGAGAAACATGAGGACCAGGGTGGAGAAACATGAGGACCAGGGTGGAGAAACAGGAGGACCAGGAGAAACATGAGGACCAGGGTGGAGAAACATGAGGACCAGGTGGAGAAACATGAGGACCAGGGTGGAGAAACATGAGGACCAGGGTGGAGAAACATGAGGACCAGGTGGAGAAACATGAGGACCAGGTGGAGAAACATGAGGACCAGGTGGAGAAACATGAGGACCAGGAGAAACATGAGGACCAGGGTGGAGAAACATGAGGACCAGGATGGAGAAACATGAGGACCAGGAGAAACATGAGGACCAGGTGGAGAAACATGAGGACCAGGTGGAGAAACATGAGGACCAGGGTGGAGAAACATGAGGACCAGGTGGAGAAACATGAGGACCAGGGTGGAGAAACATGAGGACCAGGAGAAACATGAGGACCAGGGTGGAGAAACATGAGGACCAGGTGGAGAAACATGAGGACCAGGGTGGAGAAACATGAGGACCAGGTGGAGAAACATGAGGACCAGGAGAAACATGAGGACCAGGAGAAACATGAGGACCAGGGTGGAGAAACATGAGGACCAGGTGGAGAAACATGAGGACCAGGTGGAGAAACATGAGGACCAGGTGGAGAAACATGAGGACCAGGAGAAACATGAGGACCAGGTGGAGAAACATGAGGACCAGGATGGAGAAACATGAGGACCAGGAGAAACATGAGGACCAGGTGGAGAAACATGAGGACCAGGTGGAGAAACATGAGGACCAGGTGGAGAAACATGAGGACCAGGGTGGAGAAACATGAGGACCAGGGTGGAGAAACATGAGGACCAGGTGGAGAAACATGAGGACCAGGTGGAGAAACATGAGGACCAGGTGGAGAAACATGAGGACCAGGAGAAACATGAGGACCAGGAGAAACATGAGGACCAGGTGGAGAAACATGAGGACCAGGTGGAGAAACATGAGGACCAGGGTGGAGAAACATGAGGACCAGGTGGAGAAACATGAGGACCAGGGTGGAGAAACATGAGGACCAGGTGGAGAAACATGAGGACCAGGGTGGAGAAACATGAGGACCAGGAGAAACATGAGGACCAGGGTGGAGAAACATGAGGACCAGGGTGGAGAAACATGAGGACCAGGGTGGAGAAACATGAGGACCAGGTGGAGAAACATGAGGACCAGGTGGAGAAACATGAGGACCAGGAGAAACATGAGGACCAGGTGGAGAAACAAGAGGACCAGGGTGGAGAAACATGAGGACCAGGGTGGAGAACATGAGGACCAGGGTGGAGAAACATGAGGACCAGGTGGAGAAACATGAGGACCAGGTGGAGAAACATGAGGACCAGGTGGAGAAACATGAGGACCAGGTGGAGAAACATGAGGACCAGGGTGGAGAAACAAGAGGACCAGGTGGAGAAACATGAGGACCAGGTGGAGAAACATGAGGACCAGGAGAAACATGAGGACCAGGTGGAGAAACAAGAGGACCAGGTGGAGAAACATGAGGACCAGGAGAAACATGAGGACCAGGGTGGAGAAACATGAGGACCAGGGTGGAGAAACATGAGGACCAGGAGAAACATGAGGACCAGGTGGAGAAACATGAGGACCAGGTGGAGAAACATGAGGACCAGGGTGGAGAAACATGAGGACCAGGTGGAGAAACATGAGGACCAGGAGAAACATGAGGACCAGGGTGGAGAAACATGAGGACCAGGTGGAGAAACATGAGGACCAGGAGAAACATGAGGACCAGGGTGGAGAAACATGAGGACCAGGGTGGAGAAACATGAGGACCAGGAGAAACATGAGGACCAGGTGGAGAAACATGAGGACCAGGTGGAGAAACATGAGGACCAGGTGGAGAAACATGAGGACCAGGTGGAGAAAAATGAGGACCAGGGAGAAACAGGAGGACCAGGTGGAGAAACAGGAGGACCAGGTGGAGAAACATGAGGACCAGGGTGGAGAAACAGGAGGACCAGGAGAAACAGGAGGACCAGGTGGAGAAACAAGAGGACCAGGTGGAGAAACAGAGGACCAGAAGAAACATGAGGACCAGGGTGGAGAAACAGGAGGACCAGGAGAAACATGAGGACCAGGGTGAGAAAACATGAGGACCAGGATGGAGAAACAGAGGACCAGGAGAACAGGAGACAGGTGGAGAAACAGGAGGACCAGGAAGAAACATGAGGACCAGGGTGGAGAAACAGAGGACCAGGAGAAACATGAGGACCAGGAGAAACATGAGGACCAGGGTGGAGAAACAGGAGGACCAGGTGGAGAAACATGAGGACCAGGGTGGAGAAACATGAGGACCAGGATGGAGAAACAGAGGACCAGGGTGGAGAAACAGGAGGACCAGGGTGGAGAAACATGAGGACCAGGTGGAGAAACATGAGGACCAGGTGGACAAACATGAGGACCAGGGTGGAGAAACATGAGGACCAGGATGGAGAAACATGAGGACCAGGGTGGAGAAACAGGAGGACCAGGTGGAGAAACATGAGGACCAGGGTGGAGAACATGAGGACCAGGTGGAGAAACATGAGGACCAGGTGGAGAAACATGAGGACCAGGGTGGAGAAACATGAGGACCAGGGTGGAAAACATGAGGACCAGGTGGAGAAACAGAGGACCAGGGTGGAGAAACATGAGACCAGGGTGGAGAAACATGAGGACCAGGGTGGAGAAACATGAGGACCAGGTGGAGAAACATGAGGACCAGGGTGGAGAAACAGAGGACCAGGTGGAGAAACATGAGGACCAGGGTGGAGAACATGAGGACCAGGGTGGAGAAACATGAGGACCAGGTGGAGAAACATGAGGACCAGGGTGGAGAAACATGAGGACCAGGTGGAGAAACATAGGACCAGGTGGAGAACATGAGGACCAGGTGGAGAAACATGAGGACCAGGTGGAGAAAACATGAGGACCAGGAGAAACATGAGGACCAGGTGGAGAAACATGAGGACCAGGAGAAACATGAGGACCAGGGTGGAAAACATGAGGACCAGGGGAGAAACATGAGGACCAGGTGGAGAAACATGAGGACCAGGTGGAGAAACATGAGGACCAGGTGGAGAAACAGAGGACCAGGTGGAGAAACATGAGGACCAGGGTGGAGAAACATGAGGACCAGGTGGAGAAACATGAGGACCAGGTGGAAGAAACATGAGGACCAGGTGGAGAAACATGAGGACCAGGGTGGAGAAACATGAGGACCAGAGAACATAGGACCAGGGTGGAGAAACATGAGGACCAGGTGGAGAAACATGAGGACCAGGTGGAGAAACACAGGACCAGGGAGAAACAGAGGACCAGGGTGAGAAACATGAGGACCAGGTGGAGAAACATGAGGACCAGGTGGAGAAACATGAGGACCAGGTGGAGAAACATGAGGACCAGGTGAGAAAACATGAGGACCAGGAGAAAAGGAGGACCAGGGTGGAGAAACATGAGGACCAGGTGGAGAAACATGAGGACCAGGATGGAGAAACACGAGGACCAGGGTGGAGAAACATGAGGACCAGGTGGAGAAACATGAGGACCAGGTGGAGAAACATGAGGACCAGGAGGAGAAACAGAGGACCAGGGTGGAGAAACATGAGGACCAGGGTGAGAAACATGAGGACCAGGTGAGAAAACGAGGACCAGGAGAACACGAGGACCAGGAGGAGAAACATGAGGACCAGGTGGAGAAACATGAGGACCAGGTGGAGAAACATGAGGACCAGGTGGAGAAACATGAGGACCAGGTGGAGAAACATGAGGACCAGGGAGAACATGAGGACCAGGGAGGAGAAACATGAGGACCAGGGTGAGAAACATAGGACCAGGGTGGAGAAACATGAGGACCAGGGTGGAGAAACATGAGGACCAGGTGGAGAACATGAGGACCAGGTGGAGAAAATGAGGACCAGGTGGAGAAAAATGAGGACCAAGGTGGAGAAACATGAGGACCAGGGGGAGAAACATGAGGTCCAGGGTGGAGAAACATGAGGACCAGGTGGAGAAACATGAGGACCAGGTGGAAAACATGAGGACCAGGTGGAGAAACTGAGGACCAGGGTGGAGAAACATGAGGACCAGGGTGGAGAAACAAGGACCAGGGTGGAGAAACATGAGGACCAGGGTGGAGAAACATGAGACCAGGAAAACAGGAGGACCAGGGGGAGAAACAGGAGGACCAGGAGAAACAGGAGGACCAGGAGAAACAGGAGGACCAGGGAGAAACATGAGGACCAGGTGAGAAACATGAGGACCAGGAGAAACAGGAGGACCAGGGTGGAGAAACAGAGGACCAGGAGAAACAGGAGGACCAGGAGAAACAGAGGACCAGGGTGGAGAAACATGAGGACCAGGAGAACAGGGACCAGGAGAAACAGGAGGCCAGGATGGAGAAACATGAGGACCAGGGTGGAGAAACATGAGGACCAGGAGAAACATG